>NC_141027.1:22445000-22632500 GCF_052040795.2 Danio rerio
CTCACTTTGTTCTCTCCCTGTGTAGTTGGAAGGGAACAAGACTAATTCTGGATCATTGCTGTATTTATTATTGCACTTAGGATAATGGGGCCGCATTTCAGAGCCAGAGAAAAGAGGGAGAGAGATGATGGGATATTACTTTATTTTTTTGTCCAACCCTCCTTCCCATTTTCAATCCCTCTTGTCTAAACGAGTGAACATTGCTCCTCCCACCAATCGCATTGCTTCCCTGCCACTTCACTCCCACCGGAAGAATTGATTCTGCTGAGGGAAAGTCATTGAGAAGAAATGAAATAGCACACAATTTATGTGCATACATATACACATACAAATACACACAAAATGGATATGCAGTCTTTTGTGCGGCACGTGCTTGTGCGCAAAACCACACCTCGGCTCATTAAGGCACAATACGCACTGACATGCACACGAAAAACAAACGTGCACACCGAAATTGAAATGAGATTCTTGTCTGTAGAAAATGGATTCTGTAATGGGGCGACCAAAACCCTGAGCCATGTTACGGAAGACAGAGCGATCACCGGTGGCCCTGCCGTCACTGACATTGAGCAGGGGAGAGAGGACAAGGAGAGAAAGAGGGATAGAAAGAAAGAAAGAGAGGGGGAGGAATGAAGAGATTGGCTAGAGCACTGGTGTGGTAGAGCGGCAACTATTGGACTTTAAGGCATTCGGGGAAAAAAAAGATTATGTTCTGTCATTAGATCTCTCTGTCTGTCTATGGTATGTTCTGTAAATCATTCTTCTTAAAATATCAATCACTCTAGGAATATTTCACTCTGAATATGATTTTTGCTGCATGTTTAAACTATTTGTTTAAAATGAGCTGAAAAAACACAATTATTGAGTTTTTTGGGGGAGAGGGACTTCATTGTTTTTACAAATGTAAGTAGATTGAACATAAAACCATTGTTATCTTAATCGATTTGGGTTGAGAAAACACCAAGATTTTTTTACAGTGTTGTATTCAGTCATTTAAGTTAATTTCATATATGAGCCTTGATGTCAAACCACCATAAAACCTGGTATCAAAACTTGTAAATGTAAGGACTATCCTAATTAATAATCTAATTTTGAAAATACCTGTTTAAAATGACGTGAAACAACAAAATTCTTGAGTTTTTGTGACCGCTTAATTGTTTTCTATTCCATCCACTTCAATTTGTAAAAAGTAGCATGTTAACTTAATTCCTTCATGTTGTCCAAACACAAATCGATTGATTTTTTTTCATTTATTTTAAGTGTAGGGGAAAGCGGGGCACAAAGTGACACTTTTTTTTGGTTTTGCCCAAATAATGAGTAATGAATTACGAACAACACACAAGCCTCTCCTAAAATTGAGCAACGACTGTAAGATTGCCGAACCTATGGTTTCTTTGCAGTATTGCCAAAAGCACCAGGAGTAAAAATGTTACTATTTACCCCCTTTGGGGCAAGTTGTAACAGACAGATGGTTAGTTGTAACATGCTTAAAGCCAAATTTCACACAATTAATTTAAATTCGGTTTACTTTAAATAGTATATTTCCACAGTATCTAACTCAGTTTTTTACTCTTTGCATGTTTATTTTTTATCTGTTAAATAAACATATTTGGATTTACTTGCATTATTATCCATTATTATACAATGCATTTATTTGTAGTATTAGCAATAAAAAATTATCTATTAAAAAAAAAAATTCTATTAAAAAACATTTTTTAATTTTAAAAGTTCCCAACATTATACTCAAAATTCAACAATTATTTTGTTAGTTTAATTGGAGTCCAACAGTGTGTGGATTATTTGTAACACAATGTTATAAGTGTCCCCGCTGTGTCGTGTTTTCCTCAACTGGCTAGCAGTCACTGTGTGTTTTTTTTTACATCTTTTAAAATGGTTCCATCTTTTAGCCTAGAAGATGGTAGTCACAACAATATAAGAATTTACTTATTCTTTCACAGATTATTTTTAAATAAAAAGAATATAGAGAATAATAAAAAAATGCTTTTATACTGCTAAAATGGTTTTTCCAATGTTTCTCATCCAAATTTTACTGAAACTTTTCAATAATTGGCAGAAAGACATCTGCCAATACTGTGGTGAAAACTTTGGAAACATGCCATGGTTAACCCTTAGGAAATACCTTAAAACTGTGTGTTACATTTTACCTCCCATTACTTACCTTTTGAGCCCTGTGCTCCCCTATGTGTGTCAAATAGAAGTCAAGACCCAGCAGGCACAAAACAAGATAAGTTGTTTTAATATTAGGTTAGATTTAGGTCATGACGTCAAGTGACCAAAATTCAATGTTTAGCCAGCATCTAAGGACAACGTTACTCTGATGTCCAACAACAATGTCAAATGACATTGACAATTGGTTGATTGTTAGGTTGTGTTGGAAGGTGACCAAATTCCAAGGTTGAGCCAACATCGTAAACCCAAAATCCAATGTCTGGTAGATGTCTTAGTGGTAATGTCAACACATCGTCAAGCTATAACATCATTAGATGTTTATATTTGGTTGATTTTAGGTTGGACGTTGGCCATTGACGTTGGCCTGACATTGGGTTCTGACAACAACCTGATTTTCATTTCCAATAAAGATGCAAGGTCTCCAAGACGTTGGGGTATAACGTAATCAGTCCCTGCTGGGAATTTTGACATAAAAAAAATAAAAATAAAATAAAAAAAAACATGTAAAATGCTAGTCAATTTGATGTTATTTTGCCTGCTTACAATCATTTTGTTATTTTCTCTATCCTATTTATCATTCTACTCCTATTATTCTATATTTATTATCCTTAAGTTTTTTTTCCTCTATCCTTCTGTCCTCGTTTTATTTTAACGTTTATTCTGTCTTTAACTTTTTATGTTTTCTGTCATTTATGTTCTATTTGTCTTACATTCTATTGAACATAAATATGGTGCTTTATATTTTTACAGTATTGTCATGATACCTTCAGTTTAACTATTATCTTGTATGAAAAAAAAGAGCAACCACTGAATCATTTTCTTTTTGTTGAAAATGCAAAAGAACACTGGTTATTAAGAACAAATATAGTTTCTGCTTTCCTGTGTCTTATCTTTATAACCTGTGGGACCGATACCTGATTTTTTTTTTTTATGTAAATGTGTTTTTACTGTTGGTGGATACCCCCTGTAGATGTTTGTGAACAGGACATAAACTTGCACTTCAAATCTGCAGGCGTACAGACATTTCAAGTTCTTCACATGTCAGTGAAAAGTAATGAAAACACAGTTGACTGACAGGAACAAGTCACAGTCAAAGATCATAACTTATTCAACATCATACAGAGCAAATATTACAGGCTGCATGTTGGTCTGTTCAGAAAGAGCGGAGGAGTAGGTGATGTAGAAGCTGATATTTGTTGTATTTCTCATTTTTTGCACAGTGCAATGACTCATCTTACTGATTACTACACAAAAAAAGGTTTGTGCGGAAGCAAAAGGACATGTCTGTGAAATCTGGTCGCCTTAGTTGCTTGAAACAGTAGTTAAAAGTTGGTGTGTGTGTGTGTGTGTGTGTGTGTGTGTGTGTGTGTGTGTGTGTGTGTGTGTGTGGGGCATCAGTAGAAGAGAGCAGCAGTTCTGCCTGTCATCCTCCATTCTGATATACATACATCTCGCACTGTATTCAAGGCCGGAGCAGGCACTTCAAACACACACACACACCAGCACACAACCAATACCACAGAGGCAGGAAAAAGCCTCCTGCTCTTCTTGAAAATGCCATGCTAATATATTGAAGAGGACACACACACTACACGTAGAGCACAGTGGCTACAACCACTTTAGCACTAAAGCGTTCAAGCAATCAATAGGTCTTTCAAACAGAAGGGTCCATAAATGCTGTGGTAAAGGTGTTTAAGGACACAGCTAAATAACATAATTGTAGCTAGAGCTGTCTGGCTATTGATTTATATAGAGTTTGCTTGATCTATCTGTCTAAAATGCAAACATAAACCTCCCTCCCATAAAAAAGGCAATTCCACCCAAAAATGATACATTTTGTTATGTCTGTGCCATTAAACTGTGATGTTTGTTTTTCCAGTCATGAAATTAAATACAAAATTATAATCACTTGACACCCCATATTAGTTTACAACCATGCCACTTTCAAACTCACTTAAATCACCTTTCTTCCCCATTCTGAGACTGTTTGAACTGCAGCAGATCGTCTTGACCATGTCTACATGCCTACATGCATTGAGTTGCTGCCATGTGATTGGCTGATTAGTAATTTGGTAACGAGCAGATAGACAAGTGTACCTAATAAAGTGAGCAATGAGTGTATATTGCTTTAATCTAATTAGCTAATTATTAATAATTATTAAGGTAGTTGGGTTTAGGTATTATGTACAGGATTAGGGATGTTTTATAAGATGCAGAATATGTATTTTATAAGTGATCATAAACATCACAAAATATTTTAGGCAAGTAAAAATCCACTAGATAAAATGAGAAATTGTTCATACTCTAAAGAGTTTACCAATAAACATGTACACTGTGTATATCTTCTTCTTACTCTACTCCCTACTTCTTAGTTTAGAATTTTGACCTCATGTCAAAACCAGTTAAACTGATAAAGTGTGTGATCGTGCATTTGTGAATTGTGGTTTGGAATAGGTGGTAGATGTCAAAATCACAACTTATGAAGTTATCTAATGCTATGATGCCTGTAGAGTGACCTTGGTGCATATGAGTGGGTCAGGGTTTACAGTGCTTATGAGGTGAGGACAAAATATACACTCAAGGAGAGTAAAACCGAGGTCACCTACGTTACAATACATGACCATGACAGAAAAACATGTATGAAAAACTACAGTGTGTGTTCAATAGATCAAGACTACAGAATTTTATGATATTGATTAATCTGAACAAGAAAGTGCCGAGTAAACTATTGTTATCTGTCTTTTCTTGTACATGTGCAGGGAAACTGAGTGTGATACACACACATGAATCACCTCAGTAGAAACAGAGACTGAGAGAAGGAGACTCTCTGTAAAGGTCAGTTGAACACTATCCTCTACTAAGGCTACATAAATCACTTCAGAACACACACTTACACTCAAACAGAATAAACAAGATATATCACTCAAAACCTACAGGCAATCTCTCCTGTTTTCATGTGGAGTAGCCACAAAAATGGCCAAAACAAATCTTATTTTCTTGCATTCTCTCATTGTACATGTATGCGTTTGATCAATTTTATTAGATGTAACCTCTGAGAGACGGGGGAGGGTTACCCCTGAGTTTTATAGTTAGTGGAAAATAATGAGAATCATTTTTCACTATCAAGGCTTCCCTTTCTCCCCCTACACAACGCACACACACTCCCCAGTGGCCAGATGCTCACAATTTAAAGTCTGTCGACTTATTTACATCTATGCAATCAGTGAGTTATGAATATTCATGCAATCAAATCTGCATATAAAGGCACCTCCACTAGCTTGTGTGTGTGTGTGTGTGTGTGTGTGTGTGTGTGTGTGAATCAACACAATTATGCAATATCAATAGCAAGAGCTTTGTTGATGGGGAAAAGTGAGTACAATTTTTTGGAAGCAACATGTAGACGGGTCATATGTAACTGTGTATGTATGGGTTCTTTCATGTTTTGAGTTGCTCTTAAACATGTACTGAACTGCTACACCTTCTGTAGTAACTTTATTAAAAGGATTATTCATTTCCTATAGACTATTCAGTCTATATTACTACTATATTAAAATTTTATGTCATGTGTTAATAATTATTTCATTCATTCATTTTCCTTCAGCTTAGTCCTTTATTTATCAGGGATCGTCACAGCGGATTGAAATGCCAACTATTTTGGCATATGTTTTACGCAGTGTATGCCCTTCCGACAACAAGCCAGTACTGGGAAACACTCATACACTTTCTCCTTTACACACATAGTCATACACTACGACCAATGGTAGAGCCGATGTCCTGACATTTTATTCTACCCATCAGATTATGCTACCAACACTGTATTTGAATGGATCTGAGGTTGGGGTTAGGGATCAGGTAGGTTGGGGTGATTATTACAGCTTTATATCACACTACTCCACGTTAAAGTGCTAACTGCTGAGCCATCGTGCTGCCTAATTATATTATTTTGCCACTATACTTTTTACTGATCTTGAAGATACTTAGCCACTGCATGGTACAATTTACTTTTGAGGGGGTTTCAGTGTCATTGAATTTCCAACTGTAGACCCCAAACCAGTTAATTTTAAACGGTCAGCATCAGCTCCTTCTGTATTGTTGGTTCAGTGGTACAGTTTTCATACCACTGCAAGAAAAAGACTATTAAAATTGCATCCTCAAAAGAGGTCCAGATGTTCTTCTCATTGGTAGCTGAGAACTAGTGAGAGCTTAATCGGATGACCTGGATTAAAAATAATGATGTCACGACATTAGTGACAATCCCACCCACTATTCTAAACTGAAGTGGAAATGCAAACTAAGCAAAATAAAGCCGAAGCTAGCTGAGACATGTCGAACCATACCACACAGCTGAAAAGTAGCTTAAAGTTGTTCCCAGATGCTGCAATAAGTGGTTCTGAGGTAAAATTAATCATCACTTTGTTCAGTTCTAGGTCGTTGTTTAAAGTGAAGTTGCTGTGGCCTAAAGTAAAAGTCCCATTTTTTTTGTTACCATAGGAGTAGTATACAGTAGTCAACGTTTTCAAGACAAGAATGAGTGTTGTTCAATAGTTTGTGTTGTAGGTGAAAGTTTTGATCCACTTCCAATGTTGGCTTATCATAATGACTTTATTTTATTTTTCACATTTAACCTACTGTAAATCTACTTTCTTATGACACATCCCAGTGTTCTTTACAGTTATGTGGTATACATTTAGTCCACTAACTTCTTTCTTAAAATCAACTAGAGACTACTACATTCTCAAAACCCAGCCAACAACTAATTAGACAAAGTCCCTGTTCTGCTTTTATTTTTCTAGTTTATTTCGAAGTGAGTCTACAAAAGAAAGGATCTTTCAAAATCCATTCAGTCGCAACTTTAACTATTTTTTTTAATCAAAAGCACATTTATTTTGACTTTTGACTTCTCATGCTCTTTTAAATTTATAACAGTAGCATCCCAGCAGGCACAGGATGGGTTGCACCCCAATGTCATGGTGATGTTGCATTTTGTTTGGAAATTCAATTCAGTTCGTCTTTATTTGTAAAGCGCTTTTACAATGCAGATTTGTCAAAGCAGCATCACATAGAAGATTATGGTGAATTGAAATCGTGTCAGTTTAGTTTTCAGTATTGGAGTTCAGTTTAGTTCAGTTCAGTGTGGTTTAATATTCACTGCAGAGAGTTCAAACACTGAAGAGCAAATCCATTGATGCGCAGCTCCATGGGTCCCTAACCATGCAAGCTAGTGGCGACAGTGGCGAGGAAAAAACTTTACCAATTGGCGAAAGTGAAGAATTTAAAAACCTCTAGAGAAACCACGCTGAGTTGGACACAACCTTTTCTGCTATGGCAAAAAGTCTTGTGCAGAGCTGCAGTCTAAGCGCCGGAGGCTGGAGAGCGCTTGACGTCTATCGTGGAGAACCTGCAGGTAGGAGAGGTCACCGGCTGGTGTACAGGCTAGCCCGTGAGGATTAATGTGAGGACTCGTCTGTCACTGGGGTCTTTCAAGGATCAGTCTCACGCTCTCCACTCCTCCATAACCACCACAGCAGCTGCTCAGGATACGGCCTGGTCCAGGATTATGGAAACCTCGGGACCAAAAGATGCGCAGATGTTGTTCAAATTATAGTATCTTTAGGGAAGTGCTCCTGACTCCGGTTGCCCTAAATAATGCAGACTAACAATCCTTTAAAGATTTGGATTTCAACAGCATTTGTGCTTCATGTGTATGCAAATGCAAAGAGATGTGTGTCTAATTGTGTCTGCTTCCCGAACTGTGCTAGGAAGGTTGTTCCAGAGTTTAGGTGCCAGATAAGAGACAGATCTACTGCCTTCAGTTGATTTTGGGATATTCTGAATGAAATGAAAATCGGTTTAATGTCAGAACGTGTCCAGTGTCAGGCTGACATCAATGTCCAACCTAAAATCAACCAAATATCAACGTCTAATGATGTTACAGCTTAACATTGGGTGGATGTTAGCTTTATGACGTCTATCAGGAGTTGGATTTTGGTTGCCATACCTGACAAATAAATGTCAGTATTTGACATCAATATGACATTGGTTTAAGATGTTGACGCAATGTTGGATTTTAGTCCCTTTAAACAAACCTAAAATCAACCAAATTTCAATGTCATTTGTCCTCGTTATTGAAACTCAAAATAATGTTGTCCTTAGACACTGGCTAGACATAGATTTAGATCATAGTGTCAGAGGACCAAAATTCAAACCTAATATTCGTCTTGTGATGTGCGTCTGCTGGGATTTCTTTGTGTTGTACTTACACAAACCTCATGCAATTATGTCCCTTTTAAGTGCAAAATCGCCTAATACTTGAACTAATCACAAACCCTTAGTGTCTCAGCGTCTGTGACGTTTGCCCTTACATAGTGTAAGTGAATCAGACTTCTGGCGTCATGTTGTGTTATTCAAAGCAAGATGGATAACTACACAAACCTATCAGCACTGACATTGATTACAAAAGCTCTGGAGAACTCTCTCTCATACATCCGTTTATGCAAAACATACTCAAACACTAGCTTCTCCAGAGATGACAATCGAATGATTGAAGATAAAACTCTGACCTCTCTCATCAGCCTCCGTCAGTCTGATGCTTTGTACATTAAAGCTAATGTGCTGTGATGTTTAAGTCAGGAGCGGAGCCTTGTCAATATTGCCTCTGACACCACAAACTTGGTGACCTTCTCAGAAATCGCACTCACTTTGTTGTAGTTGAATTTGCCATTTCTTTGTTAAATTTGATTTTGATGCCATTTTTTTTCAGCGTCTAGTACCTATTTATTAGCAGACATTATTCAGTCTGTTTATAGAAAGGATTGTTTTCTGTCCTTTTTCCTTGGTACAAGAACATTGACACACATCTGTCTTAATTTAGACATTTGAAGCAGCCTGTCTGATATTTACAGTCAACAATAAAATTAGAAAACAACCGACAACTTCCAAAGTTTCAAGGTCATTCATGTTATCCAAACTGGAGTAAAAGAGCTGATTTCAAAAGTTCAAGTCCAGCATAAAAACTTAAATGAGATGTCTGAGAAAAAACAATGATCATTATTAACAAACACGGTAAGATACAGCCCAGTTATTGATGTTAATATGGCATTTAGGCCCTTGCCTTATATGAGCTTTTGTTGAAGCTTAAGACTGATTGCAGCAGTTGCTCATTAAACTGGTTCTTCTGTTTATTCAAGTGGTCAATGACAGAGAACATGAGTGTGCATAATAAGCATGTTGGCTAGCTCTGTCAAAACTTGTCAAGTCACACCATCTGTTATGATAAAGTCTTGTCTCCGACGTGAGTAACCACACACACACATACCGTTTACGCGCTTGCATGACAAACAGCTGCTAATTATATGTATTTCAGATACTTCCCTGTGATACTTTATTATTATGAGCTGTATTGTAAAATTCTGTTTAATCTGATTCTCTAAAATAAAAAAGGTATATCTATTTCTTGGGAGAATTTAAGTTCACAAGACAGGATTTGAAATGAACACCCATCAAATGTGGGTAAAGTCAACTGTGTTATTCAGTTCAACTATCCTGCATATCTTAGGACTGTGGGGGAAACCGAAGCACCCGGAGGAAACACAGTCTAACATGGGAAAACATGCAAACTCCACACAGAATGGCAACTGGAACTTGATCCAGCGATCTTCTTGTATTAGTATAATATTCTAGAATAATATTTTATGGCCTGTTAAAGTTCTTGCTTCTGATCTTCACCAAGGAGCCAAGGGGATTCACCAGATATATATATATATATATATATATATATATATATATATATATATATATATATATATATATATATATATATATATATATATATATATTAAGGGTGGAGCCGAACCCGAATACGGTATTCGGAAAGGCACGAATAGCGTGTTTTTACGAATACTTATTTCGAACAAATACTTGAAAAATTATTTGTATTCGGGAGCAAGAAAAGCATTATATCAAAAAGCTGCGTTTCCTCCTGAGACCACAGTGCGTGAGAGAGAGAGAGAGAGAGAGAGAGAGAGAGAGAGAGAGACGCTCAGTCGGAGGGCGGGGCGGAGGTAAAAGGTCTCTGGCACAGGCTTCTCCACAGCAGCAGACAGAGAAGGCTCGGCTGAGCGAAAAAAATACTTCTCTGCATCACTATTTTTGTTAAATAGATTTTTGTACCTTAATTGGGTTCCAGATGCAGTTTATAAACTTGTAGCGGAGTTTGTTCGGGATTTTCCATTACGCTGCATTTTTGAAGTTTGCAATCGGGTGCTCTGTTTACGCAACGTTAGCTCTGTTAGCGCGGTAATTTAGACAATAGACTGTTGACAGAGTAACGCTAACGTTCGTTTATAAATGTTAAAACGATGCTTGTGCAGTTGTGTCGAATAGCATGCACTTATACCATGGTGGAATGAACCACCAATTTATCCAGCATATGTTTTACGCAGTGGCTGCCCTTCCAGCTGCTACCCAGCACTGGGAAACATCCATACACTCTCTTTCACACACATACAATAGGGACAATTTAGCTTACCCAATTCACCTGTATTGCATGTGTTTAGACTGTGGGGGAAACCGGAGCACCCAGAGGAAACCCACGCCAACATGGGGAGAACCCAGTCGAGGCTCAAACCAGCAACCTTCTTGCTGTGAGGCGACAGTGCTACTCACTGTGCCACCGCGCAACCTTCTATGTAATGTATTATCACATGCACTAAAAGCATCCTCTCCTGATACTGTCTGTGAACCCCCACAAGCATCAATCCCCTCAATCAGCACAGCTATGTTCTGATAAATCCTCCACAAGCACCAAACCATCAACACAGCCACATTCTGCCCCAGCAAGTCAGTTTCAAACACAAAGTAAAAAAAAAAAAACTTTGTGTCCGTTTTGTGACAGGCAGATGACAAAAGCAGGACTGTATCTTTTAGTATTATGTAGAATACTTTTGTTCTGTCAGATCCCCCAGGCAGGGTTTTATTTAGATTTATTTAGTTAATTTTAGTTTTTAAAATACATCCAATATTGCATGTCTATAATTTATATAATGGGTATAATTAAACAAGACTTTCACTATAACGTAAATTAGAAGTGTAATAGAAAAAATATATATATTTTTGCGCCATTTTGAATTTTACTCGAATACAAATACAAATACAAGTACTTTTCCCCCCATAACAAATACAAATACAAATACCGGTTGCTCCGCACATCCCTAATATATATATATATATATATATATATATATATATATATATATATATATATATATATATATACATATACATATATATATATATATATATATATATATATATATATATATATATATATATATATATATATATATATATATATACATAAACACACACACACACAGTTGAAGTCAGAATTATTTGCCCCCCTTTTAATTTTTTTTCTTAAATATTCCCCAAATGATGTTTAACAGAGCAAGGATATTTTCACAGTATTTCTGATAATATTTATTCTTCTGGAGAAAGTCATATTTGTTTTAGTTTGGCTACAATAAAAGAAAAGTTTTTTACGATCCCTTTAAAGGTAAAAAAAAATATTAGCCCCTTTAAACTATTTTTTTAATTAACCTGTGCATTTATTATAAATCACAGATAAATCCTGAGCAGTGTTGACAACAAATTAATATGCAAAGATGCAAAAACCTCTTAGTGCCATGTGAAGTTTTCACCAAAAAAATCTTTTTTAGGCTCCTGTGCATAAGTTGATTAATTTCCTTTTTATGTCAATTAATATGTTATTTTCATTGTGTTTAATGTGAAATTAGATACATAAATATTTTAGATTGGAAAAAAGCTAATTTTTAAAGAAAAGTTTAGAAGGTACTTAAAGGTTTTTGCATCTGAACTCTTCAAATATTACTTAATTGAATGTATACTGTACAGGTGAGAGTGAGAGAAAAAGAGAGTATGTGTTCTCCAATTTCACGGGAAAAGCATGGAAATAGTTTGTCATTTTTATCTTCTACATTAATTAGTCTGTTATTACCTCTGTGAGATTTGTTTTGATGTTAGAGGATTTTTGATATATTGAAGTTGTTTTGTGTTGTCATGCAAAACTGTAATACAAACAAGACCGGCCTGGAAGTATCTGCCTTTCTTAATTGCACTCGTAATTGCATACCTTAGAATTTCATCAGCCAATCAGAATCAAGCATTCATCAGGCATTTAATTCATTAATTTTCTTTTCGACTTAGTCTCTTTATTAATCTGGGGTCACCACAGCAGGAATGAATTGCCAACTTATCCAGCATTTGCCCTTCCAGCCGCAACCTAACACTGGGAAACACCCACACACTCTTGCATTCACACACATACACTACGGCCAACTTGTTCAATTCATCTATAATGCATTCATCATACCTTTAGTATATTATGTCTTATATTCAGGTATTGCATCAATATGGAACCGAAAGTTTTACCTAAAGTTTAAAGAGTCTCTCCAAACTGGAAGAAAACTATTTCGTTTCTTTGACTGACAGAAAAAAAAGTCGTTTTTGGGTCTGTTTTGGGTGCTAGCCTGCTGTCGGCCTGATTGAGTGGAAAAAGGATATTAGAGAGAGAAAGAGGTCTGGGAAAGAGTCGCTGGCACCATATCTGTGAACTACTCTCAGTGGGACTAGGCTCTCTGTCTTCATTGAAGTCTGTACCAATGGTAAATCCCTCTTTAAAAAAAAAAAACATTGGCAAGATGCCTCTGCTTCTCCCTTTCTTCTTCTCTTCTTTCGCTTCACTTTTTGAAGAGTAAGCAACTAATCTCTATCTGTTTCGCTGTGATATGACAACCAGGCTATTGTCATTGTGAAGCCATCTGATTGGCTGAGCAGCTCATGTCTCATTCAGCACGTCTCCATGTCCTGGGTCTCGTAATTGCTTTAGGGGTTTCCACCGCTCTAAAGCTTTCCCTCTCTTCCAGTCTGATCTCCTTTCTGTTCCACTTTCTGTTTCCTTCTTACAATTCATCTCTCTGCTATGTATATCTCTTCTTTTCTTATCCACTCACTCATCTCTGTTGCACTCTCTCCAGCTTTCTTTTTCCACTTCATGCTGATGCTAGAACAAAATGCTTTTTTTTTTTTTTAAGTGTCCAGAGCAGTATTTCTCACTTTTTATGTACTTCTACTTTATTTATGACTTAAAGGCAAGAGTATGTAATGTTTTAAAATGATTATTTGTGAAAAATCAATGTAAAAATTTACCAATTTGCTTTTTCTCACTCTGTACGTTTAAAATACATAAGTGATTATATAAATTGGATAAATAAGACACATAAAGTCTAACCAAATACTTACCTCTATGCTGCTACTTTGCACTTTTGCCATACTGCACCTAATTGCACTACAATAAATACCTCAACTTGGTCATATTCTGGAACAATAGGATATATGGTAATTGTTCACAGTTTATTATTGTCTACTTATTCAATTTATCTTGTACTATATTAGTTAAATGTTTAGTTTATGTCTAGTGTGTGTCATATTTTTGTTTTTAAATTGCACATTGGAGTATGGGAGAAACGCAATTTCAGTCTGCTGTGTAATGTACTGTTGCATGGTTTGATTGACAATAAAGTTGACTTGACTTGACTTGACTTTTAAGTGCTTGAAAACCTGCTGACACTTGGATTAAACCTTTTGGTTAAGGATTTGTGGGCTTAAAAGAATCATTTTATGTCGAATTAATCTAAATATGACTGACAAGATTTTCTTGTAATTAAAAATTAAAAGTTATTACACTGCATATTTTATCATGTGTCTTGAGTAAACCATTGTAAATCATTTAAATATACAGTGTATGTGTATATATACAGTTCTGTCTGGTTGTCAAATTTGATTGGCTGATAGCCGTGCGATATTTTGCATTAGAACTCCTACAGCCTCTTCACTTTTGTGTGCTGCTCCGCCCACATAGTGACAGCAGATCAGTAAACTTATTACAGTTTGACAAATATTGCTGCTGTTGGACAACATAATGTACTTTTGAAGCTTTTTTTAGATGAGAATGTAGTTGTTTAGATTGCAACTATGCAGTTTATTTATAAGGATAGTGCCTATTTTAAAAATGTATACTTTCGGCTGCCATTAGCCGGTCATCGAACAGATCAAAGATGGTTGAAGTTGTCCATCCACAAGATGGCGACAGAGATGGCATAATAAGCTCTTAGAGGAGAAAAACTTGTAATTTCTAATTACAGCTGATCAACTCATTAAACTAATAAGTGACATTGTAAGTCGATCTCTCTCTTTTCTGCTGTGTTTATACCATATAATTGTGTATTGAGTGTGAGATTTTAATTTTGCTTTTGAGTTACTTTTTGGTTGGGCATCTGTTTGTTTCTAATGAGCCTCCTGTTTTCGTTACTGCAGACTAATTCAGTAAAAAGAAAGAAAGAAGAAATGCCTGCATGTGTTTAGCGTTTTTCCTCATCGCGAACACAACAGTAATCTGAGTGTTTGTGCTGCTTTTTCGGGGTTAATTATTGTGATCTCCCGATTACAACAGAGAAATACTGGGAAATCTCTGTAGACTGATGGCATTTCATGCTGTTCAGCCTTATAATCTAAAAATGTCAGCAAAATTACCTGTTTTGTCATCACTTTAGATATTACGCAAGAGAATTATTCAAATTCTAGCTCTAAAGTGACATTGGTGAAGTAACAACTGTTTCTGCTATTCAGACGTCAGATGTGAATGAATGGCGAAAAAAGTAATTCCTCATACAAAAGGGTTTTTAGTGTTTGATTTTCTTTTTTATAGACACAATTATGTTGTCAAACTGTTGTATAAATGCAAAATTACACTCAGAGCAGTGCAATATGGCTGTATATTGTCACTGTTGGGACAACGCACACCTCCCACCAGTGCCGAGATACAGCCATTTACAGATGACAATGTTTAGTCTGTGAATGAAAACTGTATTTTATTTTATAAGAAATATACTTAAAAAAAAAAAAAAAAATATATATATATATATATATATATATTATATATATATATATATATATATATATATATATATATATATATATATATATATATATATATATATATATATATATATATATATATATATATATATATTTTTTTTTTTTTTTTTTTTTTTTTTTTTTTTTTGTGAAAATATACCTTTAAGACATTTAGTATGCTGCTTAAGCCTTATGGACTGCTGGCTGGTTCACACAAAGAAGGCAATTTTAGGTTTTACTACCCAAGTGAGGACATTTGGTCCCAACAATGTCTTCAAAAACCTGAGCCACACATGCACACACAGCTGAGCTGGGCGCTTTTTTAGGCAATAACAAGACATGATTTGCTCCTCAGTGGACTGGAAGAGGCAATTACATTATCGGACCTTAGATGGATTTTAGAAATCGCCTGAATAACACTTCTGCTAAGCCTTTAATCCAAATCGTGATAATGGGATGGTCGACTCCCTCAGCATGTACTTTTATGAGACTTGACCTTCCTGTTAGAGCGATGGACTGCAAGAAACTTCTGGTCAGCCAAGACTGAAAATGCGTACAGACACATAGATAAACACAAATTAGCTTGTTGGGTTGGCGAAGGGTTATCCTTAGGTCACCATGTTCTCCATTTCTATTGAATTATCCGTCTCTCATGGCTCCCCCCTTTAACATTTCTATCTCTCTCCATGTCATCTATTTATTTCAGCACTCCTCATCACGATCCTTTCATCTCCCAGTTAGAAAATGTTTCTATAACAGCAGGCCTTTTTAATCATACAAAAAATAGCCTCTGCCTGTTAATCCTCTGACCAAATTAAGCATTTATGTAACACTCTCAAACACTTCAATTAAAAATAAAGAAATAAATCAAAATTTTAAACGCCTCTTACTGAAGCTGGAAACTTGGCAACGGGATGAAAAACGCTCAAAGCGAACAAGTGAGAGAAAAACAATACCGCCTCTCTTTCCCTCATTCCCTCTCTCCCATCTCCCCCTAATTCACATTGCAGTGTCTCACAGAAGGATAACTTTTATAAGCGCTTTGATCTACTGGGACAAAACAATTACCAAAACTAATTCATAGTGCAACTGTGATTTTTCTCTCTGTTAACGTGGCAGAGATCATGTACACAAACAGATGAGGGAGAAACTTCGTCCGAACCTCACTGTGTGTGTTGATTATATGCATGGTGTTTGTCAACATAATTTCACACACCATGGCCCCAAAGTGGATAGATATATGTTAGTTAGATGCTAGTTAGTTAGTTAGTTATAGGCCTATGTTTGTGTGTCAAGAACTACAAAAAAAAAATCTATTGTTGGTCAATTTGTCACATGATGCTCTAGAAATAATACAAATCTTTGGTGTTTTCTTGTTTTTATTGCTTTAAAAATCTGCTTTACATTTTTCTTTGCCAAAACTAGTTTGGCTACATGTGTGAAAATATCATTCTGTGCAAGAATGAGAAAATAATTTGTTAATTATTATTATTTACTTTCAAATCTCCCCCTAAGATCAGTCCTTTTAAATAGTATTATATTATATATTTCTGATTCAATTAGGGTCACCCGTTTATCTAAAATATTTTCACTTATTAACACAACGTGAAATGTCGTAAGCAACCAGTAATGAAACACGGATGTTTAAAACACAAAGTCTTACTAAATGCTTCTAAAGTTTATTGTATACCTCACCTTTTTATAAAATAATGGAAAAATATATTAAACCGTTTCCTTCGAGTGGTCAGTTCAGCATGTTTAGCAGTGGTTCACCAGGTTTTCAGTCCGAGTTGTTTCCTCTCTTCAGCCGGAGCAAGTTAAGTCGCTGTATGATTCTGTAAAATCTAGCATCAAATTATCATATAATCAATGATTGTTGGGCACGTCTGAAATTGAGTTTTGGTTGTATAACTTCTAGATATGCGCTGATTCGAGTCGCTACCTGTTTTAGATTATTTTGTCAATTTGGTGTACTAGTTCTTTAAAAAGAATGTTTGGACTTGACAAAACAGACTTCTACCGACTCTGACAGATGCTGTGGATTACAGGTCATAATATCTCCAGGAACCACAGATATAAAGTGTGCCTTACCTAATATAATTTCATCTTTGACTCTCAAAGTGCGAACTCCAGCCAATGCGAATATTAGCCATGGCTTATTATGGCCAAAGTGTAGTCACCATGTTCATTCCATTTCCACTATGATTACTATTTTTATAACCGCATTTCACTACAAATACCACGGTTAGAAAAAAAAAATTACAAATGGTCGATTGTGTGGTGTAACAGAAATTAGCTCATTTTATGAATATTAATAATCAACAATAACGGTTTATTCTTAATTATTAATATTCCGGCTTAAGCTTCACTCAATTTGGTCAAACAAACATACGACTGTATATGATCCTGCCCGCTCGACCGAGCGGACTCTCAGATTATGAATATTAATTATCAACAATAACAAATTATTATTAATTATTAATATTCCGGATCAATTTATTGTTAATTTGACCAAAAAAACACAAGCAGAGCCGCCGCTCTTCCGAGCGGACACGGTAATGATCTATTCATTTAGAAAAAGGGAATTTAATTGTTACTTCTTGTGAAGTAGATTAATCATTCAAAAGTTTTAAACAACTTATAATAGCTAGGCAGGGGGAATCTGTATTTCAGTGACATTTTCTTGTGAGGCAAACAATACAATTCATTTGATTATAATGGAATTTATTGACTAGTCGGACATAACGAACAAACAAACGCACAAACATAAATTAAACACAGAACAAAGGTCTATACGGGACTATAAAACATGTATGAACAAAAAGAGATAGCAAAGTGCGGAAATATAGATTTCGGATAGAGTGGCAAAATCTGGTTTCAGTTCCACACACACCATTAAGGATCACCAAGATTATAAAAAAAAACCTTTTTGATAAAAGGGGCACAGCTTATTCGCATAACTAAAAATACCTGGGCTTTCATGTCTGGAGGTCTCTCTCTCTTTATGCGGGTCTCTTCCTGATGAAACTCCTTTTGATGTCCTCCTTGATGCGTGGAGTTTGTAATGCAGTTCGGACGAACATGATCGCAAACTTTAAACTGAGTTTACTTTGCCGGAAAATAAAAGCGTGGCGGGAAAAAGTCCATGCAGCTTAGAAAAGCCGAGGGGCCACCTTTTTGTGAGTTCTTTGTTCGGACGTTCTCTCAGGATGTTTGGGGAGAAGTCTGGTTGTACCTTCGGGTCACGTGACAATCAGTTCAGCATTCTGACCAATGGTTTCAGCGGAAAGTTTTAGCGTGAATCCTTCCTTTGTCTCAAGGCTGCTCGTATGCAAATTTGAGTGTCCGCCCAAAGCATGCGGACAGGCATTTAATACAGGGCTTTAAAGAATAAAGCAATGCGAGTTATGATCTTGCTCTATGCATCATGTGTTGTAAAATGTCAGCAGAAACCCATCGGTACCATGGGTGGTTTAAAAGTACATCAACATAATTTTTCATATCCTTACAATATTTATGCTTTAAAAAGGCCTAAAGGGAACATGCATACAGGTTATAAGAGGTTACACGGGTAAGAAAAGTCAGAAATGAGATGCAAAGTTTGCAAAACATTAACACTTTAGTTTTGTGCTGGTTCAGGATTTCTGAGTGCATTTTCTTTCTGTCGGAACAGCCTTGTGGGTGTGTGTGTATTTGGGCAGGAATGTGTTTGAAGCTCTAGGCTTAGTAATCCAGGGACACTTGGAGAGATAAGTCTGTCGGGGGTACCCAGACTTTGTGGAGCCAGGAGTCGTAAAACTGTCCTGTCGACTGAACCCAGACCGTGATAAAATCAATAAGTAATTTTATCTGTGGACTGTACGCTACAGTGGTTATCATTTGACAATGTTGTTTCTTTAGATACCTTAAAATAATGATTAATTTCATAATGAAAAGATCATAAAAAGATCAAAACTAATTAATATTTTAACATATAACGACTGTTAGTGTCACTGTGTTCCAAATGTAAAACACACTTATTGCACAAGTTTATTGTCTGAAAATGGTGTGATAGTAAATTTTGAGAAGCGTTTCCTGACACTTATGCAGTCTTTTCTCATTTTTATTTTCTTATCTACAGTTGAAATCAGAATTATTAAACCCTCTTTAAATATATATATATATATATATATATATATATATATATATATATATAATTTTTTTTTCTCCCAAATAACGTTTAACAGAGCAAGGAAATTTTTCACATTACATGTATGTCTAATATTATTTTCTCTTCTGGGAAAAGTCTTTGTTTTATTTTGCATAGAATAAAGCAGTTTATTATGACTTAAAGGCACCTGTTTTTTAAAAGAAATTTAAGGTCATCATTATTAACCCCTTTAAGCTATTTTTTCGACTGTCCACAGAACAAACCACCGTTATACAATGACCTAATTAACCTAATTAAGCCTTTAAATGTCACTTTAAGCTGTATAGAAGCGTCTTGAAAAATATCTAGTCAAATATTATTTACTGTCATCATGGCAAATGGTTATTAGAAATGAGTTATTAAAACTATTATGTTTAGAAATGTTGAAAAAAAATCTTCTCAGGTAAACAGAAATTAGGGAAAAAGATAAACAGGGGGGGCTAATAATTTAGAGGGTTTAATAATTCAACTGACTTCAACTGTGTAACTTTTACATTTCCATCACCATCTTCTCTCTCCTCTCGTCTCTTTGATCACCCGTATCTTCACTCTTTGTCTGTCTTAACTAATCTCTGTTTAGCCCTCACACTTAAATCAGTGTTCTTTTGATTGACAGCTCAACAGATGGGCTCTGTATTATCCCATTAAGTAGATACTGAAACAGCTGGAGTCATCTCTTTAAAACACAAAAACACACACGCAGCTGGACTCAGCAGAGGACGGCGCTCTGTGATCCACTTATGATCCCCCTGCAGTTTGTCATCAGGCAGCAAAGGCGGACATTTCTCTTTTTTCCACCCTACGGGTGAGTGCCGGATTGAGCGATGTACTGCTCACAGAACTGTAATACATTGCACAATGACTCTCATCAGTTCATTTACTGGGTGAGTAGAGATTGAGATGTTATGTAGCCATCCTGCTATCTGCCAGCTAATAACTGGCTGCAGGCTAGACTGGACACAGAAAATAAAATCCGCACAGTTGCTTATGGTCACATTCAATGATGACTACTCTTCTGCAATCGTCACTTTTTTTTTTTCTTCGTGCGTCAGCTAAAATAGTGCAAATTTTATAACACGTGTGTCGATAGATTGCTTTAAGTCTTGAAGTTTACCACAGCATGATTTGTTAAAGGGACAGTTCACCCAAAAATGAAAATTCTTTCAACATTTACTCTTTACTTTTTTCTTCTATTAAACACAAAAAAAGATATTTTGAAAATGATGGAAACCTGTTACTATTGACTTCCATAGCATTTGTTTTTTTTCTTACTATGGAAGCTATTAAAAGCAACTATTAAAACTATTAAAAGCAATGTTTCTATCCAAAAATACGAATGAACTTTATGTAAAAAACTGGAATATAACATAAAAGATGAGCGAATAAAGCAGCGTTTTCATCCCACGAGTCAAATCGAACAAAATGGTCACTTCCTGATTAATTGGCGCCAAATATCAACAAACGTAAATTTGTTGAAGTAGGAGAGGCTGCGTGAATCTTTTCTTCATTCAATAAATGACTTGTGCCTCAGAATGCAATCCTGACACGCAATGAATGCGTGGTGGCGTTGAAAGACACGAGACACAGAGCGCAGATGTTTTTGAATGAAGGTCATTAATAATATTCAATTTTTTTCAATTCAATTCAGCTTTATTTGTATAGCGCTTTTACAATGTAGATTGTGTCAAAGCAGCTTCACATAAATGGTCATAGTAACTGGAACAGTGTGGTTCAGTAACTGGAACAGTGTGGTTCAGGTTTTAGTGTTTAAGTTCAGTTCAGTTCAGTTTAGCTCAGTTCAGTGTGATTTAATCATTACTGAGAGTTCAAACACTGAAGAGCAAATTCATCGATGCGTAGCTCTACCAATCCTGAACCATGCGAGGCAGTGGTACTTTTCAGTACTAATACTGAAATGGTTCATGCGTTTACAACATTTCAGATGTTTTACAATGTGCTCAGCCTGCTGGTTTGTCCATTCACACATTTTTATCATCACATGATCTCTTATAACAAAATCACAAGACCTTTTTAATGCACATACTGGAATTTGTGCAGTAAAAGTGTTTTTATCATAGTTTAGGCACATCTTTTCTTATCGAATAAAGTTTATCCTACTCCGTTATGCACATATGTTTTGTTATGCTCATTTTCAAAATTTTTGCCCATCTTGACGTTTTCGTCAACCAATTTATTTTATTTTATTTTATTTTTTCATTATATATTATTTATTTTTATTTTTTATGCACATATGCAAAATGCGCATAAAAACAGGTGAATGAAAACTTAGCTAATGGCTACAGGTTTTTAACTTTCATCAAAATATCTTTTGTGTTAAACAGAACAAATAAACTAATAAAGGTTTGGAAACACTTGAGGGAGAATAAATCTTTGTTGTAAATTACAGTAGAAATCATGCAAATTATCCCACTGCGCAAAGACAAAATACATCTACTGCACGTAATTTTTGAACATACAACTTTGGTCTGTGACCAGTGTTGACGTCCACAGGACTTCCGTATAAGTTGTGGGGACGTCTTTTCTATGTCAAGCCTTAACTCCTTTTAGACATCATTTTATACTGTTTGTATCGGGGCTGTCCAAACTTGTCCTGCAGATTTTTGGTTCCTACTTTCCTCAACACACCTGCATTGATGTTTCTAGAAAGTCTAGTAAGAGCTTGATTAGCTAGCCCAGGTATGTCTGATTGGGGTTGAAACTAAACTTTGCAGGACACCGGCCCTCCAGGACTGGGTTTGGGAACCCCTGGCTCACATGCTCTGTACATAACTGTAGTGCCATTTCAGAAGAATTGTATTAGAAGTGCGTTACACCTTTGTATGCTTTTCTATTTATCATCTGCTGCTGAGGCACTCAAATGATCTTAAACAGTATGCCACCTTCTGAAATGGGACTACAGATATGCAGGAAAGGGGTCCTTCTCCTTCTGAAAACATGGGACTACAGTCAAACACAGGAGTTTACTATTAAAAATAACAACTCAATTATTACACCCTTATTTCCATCTTTATTGTTTTAAAAGTGACCTCCTTTTGATTTTCAAATCTTGGTTAGATGTTGAAATTGCAGACCTAGTTTGCATGTCGTGTAGGCGTGCAGAATTGGTCTTTGACCGACGGACGCAATATAGACATAACCTGCACATCCATCAGATGTCTAATAATTAATGGGATTTAATACACGGGTAGATATTAGTTGGAGGTGTTTGCCAGGTTTGGCATAGTTGGTTTTACTGGTTTTTACAGCTTATGAGCAAGGATGGAGAAATCACTCAACTGGGCCAAAAGTGTGTGGTAGTAGAGTGATGGTTGCTCATTTGAGTCTTGTAGGAACATCCCATGAACTACTGCCACAGTGCCCTTGAGCGAAGCACTTAACCCCTGAATGTTCCACATGGATTGTTCCTGTGATAAGTGCACTGCAAAGGCCAATTCACCCTGCACCGACAGACACCGACCAATGCCGACAGTCACCAGATTACAGTACAGTATGTCATTCTCAGACATCTCAAGACCCAACAAAATCCAATTTAGCACATTCAGCTGATGAAAAGAAGTGCTAACAGAAACACACACCAACAAATGGTCACACACTTGCTACACTCTGAATGTAGCAAGTGTAGCAAATGCTGGGTTATTTCATCCCAGCTCGGTGTGTAATAGGGACTAACCCAACTGCTGTTACTATTTTTTTTATTTTTTTTTTTTAAGTAGATTAATAGGACCAATGTTTGTGTTAACCTAATGTTTGTGTTAGTCTGCATTTTACCCAATTTGGGTCTGAATAACCCAACATTTCTTAGTGTTTGTTTCCATCCACCTATTTTTATGCACATTTTGGAATATCACATTAAAAAAGGCTTAAAGAAAACAACAAGATGAGAATAAATAAAAAAATGTGCATAAAAAATGTATGCGTAAAACCATTTAATCCAGTAAGAGAAAATGTGCATTAACTACGATGAAAACGCATTTACTGAATAATTCCTGCATTAAAAAAAGACGTGATTATGTTTTAACAGATCATGTAATAACAAAAATGGGACTGCATTTATGGACAGACGACATGGCACAACATCTTAAATGTTGTTTTGGTCATTCGAAAAGCCCTTAACCCAAGTCTTTTATCAAAGTGGTTCTATATTATTACCTCCCAAAACTGCCTCAAGCAAAAGAGCATTCTTGTGCTTCCAAAGTCACCATGCACTCATTGTGTTTCATTTGAGGTGCAAATAGTTTATAATATAAGAAAGTCCCACGTTGACATTTTCCTTCCCAATCAGATTCCATTTTTTCCATCTTTGGCGCCAGTTTATCAGGAGGTGGTGGCTTTGTTTTTTTATTTGACTCGATGGATGGAAACAGTGCTTTATTTACAATATTTAACATGAAATTCCAGTTATCCAGTTAGGTTGTTTTTAATCACGTAGTTCTGGTGACGCGCGAAATTCAGATGGAGGGCAGGAAGTAAAAAAAACTAAATGGAAGAAGGAAGGAATTCTGAATTTTTGCTATTTATGCAAACCATTTGAGGAAACTAATTGCAACAAACCATTTCAGTTCAACAACAAATCCTAATGAGTACTGTGAACTTAATCCATTTGAGTGAATGAAGCAATTTGAGAACAGTAAAACCCAATAAATGAATAGAACTCAAACCAACCGAGTACTGTAAAACCCAATAAGTTGAGTCAACTCAAACCGTTTGAGGAAACTGATTGCTACAAACCATTTGAGTTCAAATACTAATCTGTACGAGTACTGTGAACTTCATTTAAGTTGAAGTAATGAGATATTTAATTAACTCATTACCTGAAACTCATTTCATTTGATAAAGTTGACTGCTGGGTTTTACAGTGTACCATATTTCAAAAAAGATATAAATTGAAAGTAACCACATATGTTTGGCATGATCTTTATATGATGAAGAGAACTAAACTAAAATATATTTGCCTGACATCGAGGTGGTTGAAACTGTATATGCTATTACTTTACATGAAAAATACTATAGTACATATTATAGTGTTTGGAAGCATACTTATTACTTAAACTGTCGTAGTAATTAATTATAATGTTACTGTGGTATGACACATCTGTAGTAATAAATTATTCAATAGGCTTCAGTTTTCTATGCTAACATTATAAATATACACTATCATGATGCATCACAGTTTACATGTTACAGTTTATCAGTTTACTCTGCTACAGTCTTCTGTAGCATTCATTAACAATAAGTTGTACACATTACACACTTTATATGTGGTTCAAAAGCATATTATAAATTACTATAGTTTTTCCACATGCAGATATCTTCCAGACATAATGCTACAGATGAAAACATACAAAAGCATGGCCGCATAGTCTACATTATTATTTATTTATTTTTGTAAGGCCACCCTGTGAAGGAAACTCATTTCAGCTGCTTGTATCCAAGATCTTGTCCTTTCGGACATGGTGAAAGTAGGAACGTACATTGACCAATAAATCGAGAGCTTTGCTCTTCAGCTCAGCTCCTCCTTTACCACAACAAACCGGTACATCGACCACATTACAGCTGCATGGTTACTGCTGATACTTGAACTCCTCCACCTGGGGTAAGGACTTTCCTCCAACCTGGAAATGGCAAACCACCTTTTTCTGGTGGAGCACCATGGCCTTGGAGGTCCTGATTCTCATCCCAGCCACGTCTTACTCGGCAACAAACCACCCCAGTGCATGCTGAAGGTCCATGTTTGATAAAGCCAACAGAAAAACATCATCTGCAAAAAACAGAGATGAAATCCTGTGGTCCCCAAACCGGACCCCCTCCAGCCCAAGGCTGCGCTTTGAAATTCTGTCCATAAAATTATAAACAGAATTGGTAACAATGGGTAGCCGTGCCGGAGCCCAACATGCACTGGAAACAAGTCTAACTTGTATGAACAAAGCGCCTCTGACCCCATACTCCCACAGCTCCCTCCACGACAGCATACTCCTTCATGACTGCCACAGCATCTGCTGAGGAATTTATGGATCAGCCTTAATTTGCAGACTGAATTCCAGCAGTCAGGAAAGAGACTTGATCAAAGCTGTGCGTAGTAGTCAGAGTTCAAAGCAAAACACTAAAAGCACCTCTAGTTAGTCATTGCTGTTCTACATACATGACATGTATGATGCAAAATAAAAAATAAACACGATGGAGATGTACAGGCAAGCGAACACACACACATCAACACACAAACAGTACACACACTCCACCTCCAGCATGCCTGCAGCGCTTTGAAAGTGTTTTCCTGTGCTGTGCTGATGCTGGATTTCTTTTCTCCTGTGTGTTTGTGTGTGTGCTGATACCTCAGTGAGGAGCTGAGCTCAATTGAGGACTAGCACATCCTTGTGAATCTTTAATGCCATTTGCATCTTTGTTCACTGGATTTGGTGTTTTGTAATGTGAAACAATGAGAGAGAACTGGAAGCCACTGCACTGGCTGAGATAACTTCACAAAATAAGCCACTATGTTCCCTTAACTCTAATTTAAAGGTCCCATGAAGCGCTTTGAAATGTGCATCTTTTTATTGTTTGACATTAATCCCAGCTGAAAAATGAAGAGGGTGGGACATTTAAGTTTAGTTTTTTTTTTTTTTAAATCACAGTTCTGACAGTGAGCGTGGCTGAAATTAAGTGCATCAAATGGAAAGCAAATGAGAAGCGTCTTGAAGGAGGCGAAAGTTCAAACATTGAAGAGCAAATCCATCGATGCGCAGCTCCCAAGTCCCAAACCAAGCATGCCAATGGCGAAATTGGCAAAAAACCAAACTTCACCAATCAACGAAAGGAGAAAAAAAAAAAAACAGGCTCAGTCGAGAAAGAATATTTCTCCTTTGGCCACTGACTTTAAATGGGTGACGGCAGACGTTGCTAAACTACATTGTGGATTTGTTGGTGTCGCTTCAGTGGCGTTGCTCGCTGCAAAAGTTGGGACTTTCTCAACTTTTCAAGTGCCAATGGAAGCGTCAGCCAATCAGATCGTATACAAATACACCAGCTCAGACAATGGCCGACTGCTGACTAATTCCATTGGCTGCCGCTGCTATGACGATCGTGTCAGCCCTGCGACATACGCTCTGTCAACCGTTGACACTGAAGCCCCTGGTGGGTGGGAAGTTACATAAGCGTAGATGCCGTTCAGATCATAAAGTCTTTTGCAGGGTCCCCGCGGGTCCTTAAAAAGTCTTAAAATGTCTTAAATAAAATTTTCGATTTTTAAGGTCTGAAAATGTCTTAAATTCTGTAATTTTCCATAAGGAGGTCTTAAATTTCATGTGGGATCTTAAATATCATGTCCGACTCGACTTACGGCGGCAAATCAATGCCAATATAAATCGAGCGTCGCGGTGATATTTGCGCGCGAGGAGAAGTGAACCGTGAGCAGATTACAGGTCTACACGCGAGTAAACTACAGCTCGCGAGCGCACAGGGGATCTTCGAGCGCGCTCAACTGATCTAGCGCGAGAAAACAAGTCCCGCGCGCGCACATCATCATCTGTGCGCACGATGGACGCTCTCGCGAGCGAGGTCATGCCTACAGAGCGCGCGCGATCAGTTCTCTTCGCTCGCTCGCTGGTTCTTCTCTCTGCTCGCGCAAAACATTTTGGATTTTTGTGAGTCCTAGGGCGGGACTTGGTTTACTTGTTATCTCTAACGCTATTGGCTACTCTACCTTTCCGGAAGTTAGCCGGGATTGGAAGCAGGTAAGCTAGTTTCCCCGTTAAATAAAAATATATAGGATATCTTATCATAATGTCACAGTGTGAAACTAATAGACTTACTTTCTCAGTAATAATAGGTGACGACTTACTTTCAATAATGAGATATTTCTTGTAATAATTAATCTCATAATAATGCCTATTCTTACCATCATGACCAAGTCATATAATGACATATCAAAATAATGAGATATATTCTTGTAACAAACTTTATTACTTGGGAGAGAAAGAGAGAGTTATACCATGTGGCAAAAGATCTCTCCATTAAACAGAAATTGGGGAAAATATACATTGGCTAATAATTCAGGACGAATAATTCAGACTTTAAATGTGTGTTTTGAACCACTTGATTAAGTTTAGCACCTACATTTAAACTGAACTCAAACCAAACGTGTTCAAATTTATAAAAATCTTTTTTTTTCTAAGACTCATTGTCCTTGACTCATTTTCTATGACGAACAAGTCAGAATAAATTAGATGGACAATAGTATACAAAATAGGCTATACATGCATGCAGTGCATAAAGTACAAAGGTTTATAGTAAATATATTGCCATTATTCTGTTATTCCACTATACAGTTAAAGTCAGAATTATTAGCCCGCCTGAATTAATAGCCCCCTGTTTATTTTTATCCTAATTTTTATTTACTTCAACTGCATATGTGACCTTTAAGATGTGGGCCTGTCGTATAGAAAGTGGTATTTGTATGCCTCTGAAGTGGAATGATGTAATGGATAGTGAGTAAAGCCAAACGAAGATTGTAGAAATTAAATTGTTGCTCAATAGGTGGCGATAAACACCCATCTGAATGTCTGTCACTGTATTTTTTATGTTTAATTGGGCTAATCATTTGTGATTGAAGTCTTTATATGCAGGTTATTCAATCATTAACTAAAAATGAGATTGAAAAATATATATAATATATAGATATATATATTTTACACTGATCTATATTACAAACAATGTTAACAATTATAATAATATACAAAGCTGCACTGCACATATAGTATGCATTGTATGGAAAGATCTAAAACGCAAATAAACTCTTCTAAAGACAATATATCCTAGAAAGATCATCCCCAAGTGTAATAATGAGCACTGCTGTTGTGGTTAATAATGAAGTAAAATACAACAAACCAGACAAGTGCTGCACGGACAAATCAAATGGGTTCAGAAAGTGTTACAAGAATGCAAGTCATTATTTTAGAAGATTAATTTTTATTATTTGACTGTTTCTCGAGATTGAATCCTCATAAAGTTCTCAGAAAGTTTCTTATGATTATGACTTGCAAATTGTATATATATTTAACGGCGTGATCTTTTAACCTGCGTCCAATCCCGGCTAACTTCCGGAAAGGCAGAGTAGCCAATAGCGTTAGAGATAACAAGTAAACCAAGTCAACCAAGTAATCTGCTGCGCTCGATTTATATTGGCATTGATTTGCCGCCATAGATTTGCCACGATACTTCACCACATCATTCTGTGTTGACACACTGAACATTTTCCTGTTTTTTTTTTTTTTTTTTTAGGTAAAGTCTTAAATTTTCATTTTAGAGGACTTAAAAAGGTCTTAAAAGGTCTTAAATTTCCTGTTAAAAAATGTGCAGATACCCTGTTTTGGAAAGTGTTCTCATCTGTGGTTGCCCTAATTAATTCAGCCTTTGTGTTTTATGTGTATGCTAGTGCAAAGAGATGTGTCTTTAATCTAGGTTTAAACTGACAGAGTGTGCCTGCTTCCCAAAATGTGCTAGGAAGGCTGTTTCAGACTTTAGGTGCCAAATATGAGAAAGATCCACCGCCTACAGTTGAATTAGATATCCTGGGAATAAACAATTGTCAAGAATTCTAGAGAGCTAGATACTAGAGAGCATTTGATTGGTCAAGATTTGAGATAAGAAAAAAAAAAAAAAGGAAAAGACGCAAGTAACAAACTGCAAGCTTTGAATGTTTATATCAGTTTTATATTTTCTAAACGTTAATTTTGTCACTGTTTTGGAGCACACTAGTTGATAGATATCACGGGACCTTTAATCTCTAATTAAAAGGGATATTTGAAACCAGATATTGGTATTGTTAATATATGTACTGAAGTCCTTGTATGACCACATATCATGAAATGATGGTTCCAAGTTTTGGTCTGATGCGCAAATTTGCTAGTAGGTTTGTGCAGTAATTAAATCTGGAAATACTAACTGCTCATTTTAGGCAGTTCAGTATTAATTCTTTCTTTTGGGAGACAATAGCTACAATTATTGTGCAGTTAGATCTTAGCACCTTTGCAGACAACAAACAATATTACCTTCTACTTGAAAGCTAATATCAAATGAAAGCAAAGAGATATTTATTCTAATTTACATAAAACATCTGAACAAATCAGTTCCCTGAAATGAATCTGCTAGATTTGTTTTTGTTTTATTGACATTTTAATATAAGGACCAATTCTCACTATTGACTGTTGTTTTATTACTTGCCAATTATAAAGATATTATTCATCATTAGTAATTATTAAGTACATATTCTCCATGATCTTATTCTACATCCCTAATCGATTATCTAAACCCAACTGTTACCTTAATAACTATTAATAAGCAAAAAATGAGGTGTTTATTGAGCTAAATAGTTAATGGTATGTTGTTAGCCATTAGTAAGAGTTGTACCATAAAATTGTGTGACTGTTAATTTTTTTTTTTTTTTTTCATATTATATATTTAATTTTACCTCTCATCTAGACTGTCTGGCTGTCGCTAAATATTTTGTAGTGCCAAAAGAGCATTTTGTTCAGCCAATGCAGCAAATTGCAATAAGAATTCATAGCTTTCAGAGTTTTTTTTTTCTCCCAACACGTCTGTCTGTGTAGCTGCTGTATGGTTTAGTGTCTTTTTGCCTGTAGCTCATTGCTTGTGTTAGAAAACGTATTGCATTTTATGGGTTTTTCTTTTCAGAAGCTGCCGCTGAGCCATCACTCTGTCTGAAATATAACTCACCAGGGCTCCTTCCTCCTACAGAACAATCAGAGCAGTGTTCCCACTGAGTTATACCATTATCTACCATTTGCTCTATCTCTACCATATATCGGAAGGATTGTGTCTGGAGCGAGGTAACCAGCCATTTCTTGTGTGGTGACTGGATTATAGGCACATGCATCTCTTGAACCTTCAAACTTGTATAAAGTATTTTTTTCTTTTTTTTCCCATCTTGGACACAATATAATATATTATGTTATACACTCACTGGCCACTTTATTACCTTTCTAGTACCGAGTTGGACCCTCTTTTGCCTTCAGAACTGCCTTAACCCTTTGTGGCATAGATTCAACAAGGTTCTGGAAATACTCCTCAGAGATTTTAGTTCATAATGACATGATAGCATCATACAGTTGCTGCAGATTTGTCAGCTGCACATCCATAATTTGAATCTCCTGTTCCACCACATCTCAAATGTGCTCTATTGGATTGAGATCTGGTGGCTGTGGAGATCATTTGAGCACAGTGAACACATTGTGATGTTCAAGTTTTGAGAGGATTTGTCTTGCCAGCCTCCTCTGACCTCTGGCATCAACAAGGCATTTGCGCCCACAGAACTGCCGCTCACTGGATATTTTCTCTTTTTCGAACCATTCTCTGTAAACCCTATAGTTGTGTGTAAAAATCCCAGTAGATCAGCAGGTCATTGGTTAACATCAATTGTCTGGTTTACATTTGCAGTTATTATTAACGGTCCAAGAACAAACCCCAGATGCACCCCAGTAGCAAGATGGTTTGGCTCAGATAGTTCACCCATCTAAGATACCCTGAATGACCTAGCTGAGAGGTAAGAGCTGATCCACTGGAGTGTGGTTCCTGAAATAGCCATTGTTCTGAGGGTTGCTAAGTAAATTTGGTGGCTTGCTGTGTCATCCAGTAAGATGAGCACTAACGATTTGGATGCAGCTCTTGCGTTTTTGCATTCGTGTTCAGTGAATGGCAGGAGGGATAACAATGTGTAATGAGCTATATGCACAGCTAGTGTTTTTCAGCCAAACTATACACTTTTGGTGAAAGGTTTATGTGACCATTTACAATTTTATACGGTTCCTTTTATAGCATCAATGTTGTAATGTAAAACACAATGTTAAATATACTTAAGCATTTGTTTAGTTGTTTAATCGTAAAGTCGAAATGAAAGACCAGTTAAACGCAAGTGCCTTCAGGAGCAGCAGACTAGTGCAGAAACTTCATTGAAAATACTGTAGTAGAATGCATTTTTGTTTTTTAAAGACGACGCAAAACAATGTAATTTAATTCAGTGCTTCTTGTCCGGTATAAGACCCAGTTTTTATCATATCTCAAACAGGCAGTGAAGATCAAAGATTTTTAAAGAAATCAGATCTTAAATGCAGTGATTTTGCAATGATGCAACAGTTAACTGGAAGTGATTGGGCTGGCTGACTAAAAATTCAAAGTCTGTGTGCATATACCCCATTGTTTACAAGTGGTAAATTTGAGGATGATTTATTAAACAGTGGAGTTATTAGAGCCTGCAAAATTTAGATCACAAATTAACCAGGGGTTATGGTTACAACATTCTTCAGTGCATCTAACATAAGAAAGTAACTTAGGTTTAGAATAAGCAGAGGGTGAGTAAATTCTTTGCTTATTTGGTGCTCAAGAATCATTTTCCACCTTTGTGCAAGCCGTGATTAGGATTCTTTTATCAACAGAAATTCCCAAAAATCCTAGCTGTTACATTTTTAATTAATATATAGTACATCCTTGCTGAATAAAAAGTTTTATTTTCTTTCCAAAAACCAGGAAGCTTCCTTCTTTTGTTCTCTCACCTTTCCCCTCAATTTTCTCCACTTCCCCAATGTGTGTCGTCCATTTAGAATAAACTGCAGACTCCAGTGGCTCAGCAGTTTCTTCCTCTCTCTTATTCCACCTCACTCTCTCAGTCTTTCCACGCTCCCATAGATGTTTACAGATTAAGCATTATGCTAATTACCTCCACCCAGCATTGTCTTCCTCTTTTTTTCCCCGTCTACTTATTCAGTCTCGGCTTCCGTTCTCTGCTTTTTATTCCCTCCAATCTTTCCTTCCCAGTCCCTCAGGAGCAGATTACAGTCGATGCTCTTGCCATGGAGATCAGTCTGCTGATGATGCCAGGGCTGGGAAGGGTATGGAGTTAGAAAAAGAATATGGACTTTTCTGGATTACATTTGTGACCTAAATGGATTGTCAATCAGAATTTAAGGCTTGATTGGGTTTATGTGGTGCAGTGCACCATGTATTCATGATTTGTTTGTGTGGGTTAGGGTTATTGCATTTTTTAGTTTTTTTAGTTTTTTTTCTATCAAATTATTTGTCACATACAGAATTTTACATTTTGTTCTACAACAATGTTTCTATTCTTATATGGTCTGTTAAGTCCTCTCTAAGTAGTAAACCTTGAAGGAAATGTCACTTGTCGGTGTGGGTTTATGTAAATTTAGGGTTGTATGTCACAATGCCAAAAAAATCTCATTGTATAATCTGCCAGCCATTTTTGACCCTGGACTCAATCTGAACCATGGCTGCAGCCGGTGATCAACAAGATTAACTGAGTGCTGTTGGGGGAGGAGCCGAAGTCAGACACTTCGGGGCTTAAAGTTGCTGCAGTCATGATGACCAATCACATGGCAAGATCAACTATTTATTTATTGCAATGACAACAAAAGATTGAAACAGAATGCAGTCTTTACAAACGAAAGTTCATTTTCAACAAAAAAGGAAATCATTCATTAATTTTAAGTAGCCTATATAACAAACGTATGAGAGAAATAGAAACTAGAGTGTGCATGGAAAAAGAAACAAATATTAATGAATAGGTCTATTAAAAGCAAAGCAATAAGCACAAGTACAAGTACAAGGAGTTCTATTATCACTCTTTAGGCTTCACTTTTTGTGCATGGGAGTTTTTTTTTTCTTTTCTCTGATGCTCGGATTAAGTTTTTTTCGGTAATATATCGTGACAGAAGAATAAAGCACAAGATGTGGGATTCTACCTGTGTGAGCCTTAATTTATTTTCCTGCTGCTACCACGAGTCCACGAGGTGAGCTATCCTATATATTTTTTTAACTCTATGCATTACACTACGTGTTTCACATATATGGAAATGCATGGAAAAGCTCCCTGAAGATAATCAATGCAAAGTCGCGCACACACATAAGAGACATGAACGTGCTGGTGGAATGTTTGTGTGTGTTTACAGCAGTTTGACTGATAAATATGAATTTGTAGATAAATCGTTGGCCCGCAAAGCAGCATTTCCCATTGTTTACATGAATGCTACAGCATACCGTTAATGCTAGACACTGTACATGTCAAGATTAATTCTAGCAAATAAAAACACTTACAGGTTGTAGATTTTATCCAAATCCAGCACTGAACTGGGAGAGATTCTGGAAGCTGTTTTGTCAAATCATGCTTGCTATGTATTTTATAATTCTCTGGAACTGTAAGCACTTCTGTCTTTGTGTCGTGTCCTTTGGGAAGCCTAAATACAGAAACAGACGAAGCTCTGTGGAAACAACAGTGTTTAGACGCATTTTTAGCTTCATCTCTGCTATAACGTTACAGCGCCTCTGGCCACGGCCCTTACCTGCGCAGTTTGGATGCGCAGTAATGAACCTTTGCGATCTCACAGGGGGCGGAAGTATTTTTTTGTAGTCCCCAAAACTCCTTCATTGTAGGCTTTGCTAAGCTAACTCTGTAAAAATCAAGGTCTCCCTTTGCATTGAACTTATAACTTTTTACATTCAGAGATGTTGTTTATGTTCACACAGCTACATTACACATCAACTAAAGTTTAAAATATGATATCACAGTGGTCCACCCTTTTAAAACTAGACAAATTATTTAAACTTATGAGGAGGCTATGTTACGTTAATTTTGAATAAGTTTTTTTTTTCACTCAACTTTACAAGGCTCAAAGTGGCCATAGTTGAGGAATGGCCCCTAAATGATTAAGATTATATATATATATATATATATATATATATATATATATATATATATATATATATATATATATATATATATATATATATATATATATATATATATATATATTATTATTATTATTATTATTTTTATTTTTTTATTTTTAGATTAGAGTAGAATGTCTTTATTGTCCCCAAAGGGCAATTAGGTTTACAGCAATAGCCGAAAGTTGACAGCAACAAGTCACACTCAACAACATAGAATAACAGTAAACAAAATAAATTTAATAAAATATCTGGATAACGACTTGAAAAAAAAAATTAAACCCAAAACACGCGTGGTTGTTGTCATGTGGTGAATCCAGCCAGTTGTGTATTATCGGTGTCGTCGTTGCAGCTCCTGCAGTCGCTCTTTAGATGACTCAATCATCTGATCTTGAAAAGCGGTCATGGTAGTTTATTGCCACATGTGACAGTAACGCAGTGTCGATGCAGCATCAAGTCAAACAATTTCTAACTGGCATGCATCACTTTGAGAAAGATATCGATCGGTCTGTGCAGGACTACATAAAGTTGAACGCACCTCTGGTCTATCTGTGTTTGGGTATATTTTTGCCAATTGCCATATATTGTGTGTCAAAATTATTGATTTTAATGCTTAAAATAATCATTATAGGTCATATTCCTTAAATATATTGTCCATTTCTTATTGTAAATATATCAAAACTTAACTTTAAAGAACTTAATTTAAACGACTTTAAAGATGATTTTCTGGAACCTTCAGATTACAGATTTTCTAGATTTTTTACGAATTTATACGAATTAGCTACTAAATCAAAAAGTTACAAATTGCAGTGAGATTGTGTTGGATTTTCAAATATTGTCCTATCCTTACAAACTAAACATCAATGGAAATATATAAATAAAATATATATAAATAAAATGGACACTCATAACTGGTTTTGTGGTCCAGGGGCACATTTGTTGTAGCCCTTATATACCCACTTTCAGCAGTGTTTTTTTTTTTTTTTTTTCATATTTCCAATTCAAAAAGGGCTTAACAAATGTGTGTTGCAGCTTTGATGAGGTGGGAGGGTAGAGTGTGAAAGGAGGGAAGGGTTAGATAAACAGGGGACTTTGGTTAAGTGCATGCATTAAACTGCCAATGTCAATGCAAACAGACACGCACACCTGCACACACACAGATACTCATATAGGGGAAACGGAAACAACACTTTTGTGTTTGCACACTTAGGAAATGGGCATTCATGACTCAATGACTGAACGATGTCTGAATGATGTCTGTGATTGGATCAGACATGTAATTTCTCATAAATAAAGGTGGAGAACACCCAGAATCAACTTTTATTTGTATTTTTCAGTTGTGGTGATCAATCCCAATCATATTCTGTGACTTAGCTTTAACTTTGCTTTTTCAACCAGAAGAACAAATTTGTTAAAATGTGCTGCTTTTAGCAATGTGCCACATCTGTAAACATCTCTAAAAAAAGAGTTTTAATTCTTTAAAAAAGCTAATTATTTGAGCTTCATGGATATGCAGATGTTTTTGCTCAAACTGCAACGTTACACACCATCTCGAGTTACAGTATATTAAAAACATCAATTTGGGAACATAAGAACATCATTTTTTAATACAATGTGTGAGTGGTTGAGTATTTCTGTGTGTCTGTGAGTGTTTTGTGGTCTGTTCAAAGTGTCCCTGAGCTCAAGACACACTTATGAAGTCTTAATCAGAAGAGTTTCTCCCTGAGCGCAGTGATCAGCCTCTCAGGGGAGTGTACGTGTGTGTGTATGTGTGCTCAGTGAACACATTTGGAGAGAAATTAACCTGAATGTAGTCTTTCCACTCCATAATCTCTGACAGATACAGTCTGCGTCCAAAGTACATCTTTAAAACTTGAAATCTGCTCCAGTCTTTACATGAAATACAGATGACTTTGTGTCTGAATGAGAGTTCATTCATGATGAGCATTTCTTTTTTTATATATTTTAGTGGAATTTAAATACTACTGTTATGTTATTTTATTGATTTGGAATTGTTTTTTTATTTATTTATTTGTTTTTCATTGTCAGTTGAAGAAATTTTATTTAAACATTATTTCTATTATATGTGCACATTTTATTAATTTAATTTAATTAAGTTGCTTTTTAGTTTTATTAATACAGAAATATAGCTGTTTTAGTGAAGTAATTCTTTTAAATATTATTTTCAAATTGACTTTTTGTATTTATTAATTTATTAAAATTACTACTTATGTATTTAATATTATATTAATCAATGTTGATTTATTTATTTTACTGTGTCAAGCTAAACAACAGTCAATGTTTAAAAGTCGGTATGCATGTTCATACAATGGATTTACACCAACATAATCTACAGTGTGAATATTATTAGATCAGTTGGAATATGTATTAGCTACAATTATTTTCCCTACAATATTCAGTTCTGAATAGAAACATATTTAAATGAAGAAGACATCTCTGTTTGCCATTGTAAAGTGCTGTCTCATTTTAAATGGAAATTACTTGCCAACTTTTAAACAGAGCCTTATGAAAGATACATCCAAAGTTTACTCTCTGCAGTTTCATGGACATGACATCTTAATAGTGCTCAATAGAAAGCAATTCTAGTATTATTTTCAGTAAATTTCTGCTCTGAATTCGGGCTATGTAAATATGTGTATGAATGTTTGTGTGTTAGTGCTTTTTAATGATTTCTGCAATCTGATAGATGTAGTGTAGTCATGATGTAAAGTCCATATAACAGCAGGAGTTCAATGCTGCGCTTTAACAGACTGATTAAAATGGAAGAGGTCTGTCCTCTCTGCCGGTGCAGTCTCCATCCTTCACTGGACATGCACTATTAAAATGAAAGCATTCACTTTTGCCAAAAAGGAAATACAGCCGTTTATGTCCTACCCTTGAGAAAGACCCAAACTTTCCTCAAAGACATCATAAAGACTGCAGCTGTAACTTATACTGTTATAGACAGAATACAACACATGCTTGTTTTTGAAAAACAATAGCAGCTTTATTGGTCAATTTTATCACTTCTATTGTAACTATGCGTACCGGGTCCGTGACATTTACACCTCTGAATATGGGAATTTTGGAAAGTTTTTTTTTCTCAAATTTTATTCTAAACCTCACTGAAACTTTTTAGCATTTATGTTTTCATTAAGGTTTTATATTATTTTTATATTTGGTGTTTGTTTTATTTTTTCTGATGGTGTGTTTTTCTGATATGTATATCTTCTTTTCCTACAGACAAAACTGTACCTTACGTTTGTATTTTATAAGTTAGTTTTATTTTATTTTATTTTATTTTTTTATTGAAAGCATATTATTATTATTTTCTTGGTAGCGCTGACAAGTATGGGCGGGACAGAGAGCTGCGCGAACCCGTTGAAGCGAGTGTTTACAGGTGTCGAGTCCTGTGAAGGGGATGGAAACTGTTATTTTGTGTTAACTTATGATTAAAGTTGTTGTTTCCCGCATCAAAATGAGCGAGTTTGAGTCACTTCTACATTAAGGTAGCGTTCAGAAAAAGAAAAAAAACATCGACGAAAAAAATTGACAGAGAGGAGCATAAAAACTTACTGCCAGCTAGCATTTCAGAAGTGTTTGTGTAGAGCAACACAAACAGCATGCAGAAGTATAGATGGGTCACGCTGATCACTAGATGCAAAAGTAAAAACCAGGCTTTAGTTCCAAAAACTTATCCAGCATGTTTTCCAGAGTGAATGCCCTTCCGCCTGCAACCTAGTATTGTGAAACATCCATAAACACTCATCCACACACACATACGGCCAATTTAGTTTATTCAATTGACCTATAGCGGATGTCTTTGGACTGTGGGGGAAAACAGAGCACCTGGAGGAAACCCACACGAACACAGGGAGAACATACTCCTAACTCCATACAGGAACATCAACTAACCCAGCCAGGACTTGAACCAGTGACCTTCGTGCTGTGAGCCAATAGTGCTATCCACTGAGCCACTGTCTCGCTATTAAATGTATTTATTTATTTTATTTTTTCAACTGATGATCTTCATGCAACAAAAAAACAAACAAACTGACAAGCATGCATAGCCCCGCTTCAGATCCTCTAGGTTCTCAGTTGACTATGATCATCTCTGACAGACTGAACGCCAGTTACATCATGGTTTTGACAACATGGGAATCTTTCCATGTAACCATCCACGTCAAAGTCATTCCTTTATCCCTGTCCTTTCCCAGATGTTTTGCATGTCTTCGCTGACTCGTCTCTGTCCAGCATCGCCACTGGATGTCACAGTCATAACTCTGCTGATTAAAATGGCTTTGACTCTGTGCCTAGAAAGAAAATCCTCCACCGCATCAATAAGTGTGCTGGCGCTGGAGCAACACGCAAATAGAGGCGTCACAGGCCATGACTAATTCAAACTTGCTGTGGGTTATAAAACCTTATTATAACGTTGATTTGAATTAGTCTGCTAGTGAAGGGATCAGAGCCCCATTCAACCTGTATGCACACTTCTGCTGCTCAATGTTTCCCCACTGAACCGAGAAGCGGAAGTAGAAAAGCAGGGAAAAAAACATCAGTATTCACAGCATGTGTTTTAAAGAAGGTTTTTAGAGCATTTCTGTCCTTTTAAAAGCGTTAAAAAGCTGCTGACGCAAGTCACTTTCCTGGTTTTCTGTCTGAGTTGAATGAATTATGTTTTTATCAGCTCAGACATGAATATGAGAGGAAATGTGATCAATCGGGTGTATAAAGGGGAGGGGAAGAGAAAATAAAGTGTGGAAATTAGTTTTTTATTACAGGTAACATTTGAGAGATGAATGTGGGTTATTTAATACTAATAGTAGCAAGTGAAATTCATTTAATTTTTTTGTGTTTGATTTATACTTATTGCTTTTGAATTAAGCAAAATACTAAATGAGGATGTAATACACAAACATAATGTGCCTTGATTTTGGAATCATTCAGTATGTTTTGTTACAGCAGGTGAGAACCACACATAAAAATCTTATTCTATTAGTAAACAGCTCTTCAGTGAACAAATGATTTTCAGTAAATGATAATTACAACGTTTTGGAGCTAATCTAGAAATAATATAGATCTACAGGTATCACAGCTAATGCTGTGAGTAAAAACATTGCAAATAATAGCAGAGCCTAAACTGTTAATATAATTTGCTATTTATTTCTACAGTAAATCTACAGTAAATTACTTTAAATCAATTACAGCTTATACATAGCACTATTTAGATTGTTGTGTATATATATATATATATTTACAGTAGTGTATGTCTGTACTGTAAAATGTAGTTTTTTTTTAACGATTTAACTTTAAAATACAGTTACATGCTGCATAATTGTCCTACAGTAAAATACAGTTCATATTACAGTTAAATACTGTGTAATTTGCAAAAACTTTTGTTACAGCATATACATAGCACTATTTATATTATTGTATATGTATTTACAGTATTGTAAGTCTGTACCGTAAAATATACAGTAATTTTCATAATGCAACTTTAAAATACAGTAACATTCTGCATAACTGTCCTACAGTAAAATATAGTTCATATAACAGTTAAATACTAGGGAATTCACAAAAACTGTTTACAGTTACAGCATATACATGTCACTGTTTATATTATTGTATATGTATTTACAGTATAGTATTGTACTGTAAAATATACATTATTTTTTTACAATGCAACTTTAAAATACAGCAACGCTGCATAACTGTCCTACAGTAAAATACAGTTTATATACCTGCTAAATACTGTGTAATTTGAGAGTTGTAAACGGTTACAGCATATACATAGCACTATTTATATTGTTGTATATGTATTTACAGTATTGTATGTCTGTACTGTAAAAATACAGTACTTTTTAAAAGGCAACTTTAAAATACAGTAACGTACTGCATAACTGTCTTACAGTAAAATATAGTTCATATTACAGTTAAATATTGTGTAATTTGAAAAAACCATTAACAGTATAGATACAATAATCAACTCACTGTAAATATATCATATATGCATATGCCAACACATACAGTAAATTGCATTAATTTGTACATTAATGTGCTATACAATTATATTTTTTGTTAAAATATTATAATTTATACAGAGTCATTCAGCACCCGTTTCATGACAAATTTATTTAGACATGCATCAGTGAAGAAATCACTTGCAGGTTAAAATCTATGTTCTTTATAGAACTTAATTCACCAAAAACAAATGGTTGTTTAGGTAATCTTCAATCAAAGTCTGAACATCTGTGTCAGTTTGACAGCTTCACCCACAATATTTTAACCATGTTCCCTTACCGTTAATTGTCTATGAGGAAATTTTTATCAAAGCAAAACCCCTGTCCTCTACTCAACATTCTGTTTTAGTTTAAATAAAAGTCTCTGCAACTTCCTGGGTCGCACTTTATTTTGATGGTCCGTTTGTTGAATTTAAGTTACATTCTCATTAGATTATAAGTAGACTGTAAGGTTGGGCTTGGGGTTAGGGTTAGTGTAAGTTGACATGTATTTGCTAAGTTTCTTATAGTCAGTAAAATATCTGTTGAAGGAGCAGTATCAGCAGGTATTAAGCAGACAGTCTACTAATACTCAAATAGACCATCAAATTAAAGTGTTACCACTTCCGGTTCATACAGACTTTAATAAATTAAACAGAATATATGAGCTATATATACTGCAATTTTTTATAGAAATGTTCTTCTCTTGAGTTAATATCAAAATTTAATAGTTCTTTCATTTCCCTCTAGTAGTAACTAATTAACTTCCTCCAAAAGGAGTTTGTACAGCCTAACAAGTGTACATCTAAAAATGTTCCCAGTTCCTGTATAACCGACATGCCAAAAAAGCGGTTAATTCCTCCAGTAGTTCTGGGTACATTTCCTGAGAAAGAGTGAGACAGCCCTCTATCTATTCTATCCACTGTTGTTGCACACACTGTTCGCTTTCACAATTCAATTATTAAATTGGATTGTAAAGGCATTCTCATTTCAGTTTTGACTGGCACACAACCCCTGGTGCAGGCATAATAAAATACTCATTCTGTTTTCAATACCATAAATGGACCTGTGATCGTGTTTGTGTTCAGATTTGTAGTAGCACTGATGTAAGGTCACAACTCTATAACTAGTGTTTCATTGTGTTGATATCTGTTACTTTAACTGGCATTTGGGTTTAGGAAACAGTGTAATCAAGGACTCTCTCTCTCTCTCTCTCTCTCTCTCTCTCTCGCTGTCTCTCTCTCTCTCTCTGTCTGTCTCATCTGTCGCTTTAAGGACGCATGAGGCAGGTTTAATTTTTTAACGCTCCAGACCACAACAGCAGCCAGCGACGGGAAAGAGAGAGCGAAAGAGAGAGAGAGCAGGAGAGGGGGAGGAATGAGAGGACTGAGAGGGGTGGGTGTGAGGGCATGAAGAGAAGGAGGGATTTTGAGTGATCGGAAAAGAAGGAGGGTTCTGAGTGACAGAGAGGGAGGGCAGAAAAAGGTAAGGGGAGGGTTTACAAAGAGATGGAAAGAGAGAACGAGGGAGTAAAGCAAAGCATGTTGCCAGTGTTGGCTCCGTAACTCACTGTGAGCGGAGACGGGAGGGAGAGCAAAAAAGAGAGACAGAGAGTCACACATTCACACACTCTCTCAATCACCCTCATTCACACACACACACACATAAACTCTCACAGTTTCGCAGATTCAGAGGTGCCTTGCTTAAGAGACTCTGTTACGCACGCCTGCAGGGGTGAGAATACTTTCAGCAGTGAAAACTGGGCTAGAACAGAGGACCGGAGCACCGGGACAGACCCCAAAGCAGACCTTCTTCAAACAGGACCTTTACAGCATGTAAAGCCGGACAAACAGATATGTGCACCATCCATCCTTAACATTCCTCCGTTTCATCCCTCCATCCGTGCCTCCCTCCCACCTCTCCTCTCAAGTGGTGTGAAGGACACGGAGCTACGGGTTCCTCAGTGCTCGCCGCCTGGTTGCCTTACGGGAGTCTGGGGGAGGCTTGGTGCTCCCCTCCGCTCTCTCGCGCTCTCACTCGTTCATGAATGTCACCTCTATCTGCGGAAGCTGCTGGAATTTACAAACACTCTCTCGGGAGCTTGGGGAAAGGGAGCAAAGGGGAATGTCTGAAGGGCTGAAAGGGAAAAGAACTTCCGATTCCTCTTATCCCTATCCATCTGATCATCCACAGACATGAGGTCCAGGGTTGATGACATCAGTTTTTGACTTTTCGTCAATGTGTCTGTCTTTTTTATTTTTTGCAGTCATAGTGTCATGGATGCGATACTTTGGAATCAGGTAATGGAGTTTCACTAAGATTGTCTCAGGGTATTGTTCCTTCGTAGGATCTGCATTTTTGCTTCATGCTAGTGTTGATGTTCTTCGTTTTAGCAGTTGGAACCATACGGATAAAACGATTGGACTTTTTAATGCCTTTTTCCAAATCATATGTAGAACGATTTTCAACCTGAGAGGTTTCTGAAAACCGACCCCAAACTATGGGATGGAAGTGAGAGGCATCTTCAGGGAATAGAGCCGGAAAGGAAGAGTATGATGGTGCTGTGATGGCTCGCTTATATTTCAGAATACCAGTACAGTTTCATGGATCATCTGCTGCCACTTTTCCAGTCCACATACTGTGCAGCAAGATCTAAAATAAGCAATCCTAACTACGATAGCTGCTGTTCATCAGAATCACCCCACAAGGTAATTTAAGTTTCTCTGACTATTTTGATAGCTAAAGTTTATTGTGAACTTCACAAGTGTTTTGCCACACCCCCTGTACCCATCTAAACCAGGCCCATTTTTGTTCCCTGTCAAGTTGTGACGCATTCTTCCCTTGGTTATTGTGGGAGATCCTGCTGTAGTCCAAACATCTGCCGTCTCCGGCTCCTCTCCTCTGTGACCCTGGGTGATCGGACAGGTGGGCAGGCCACTGACGCCTTCTGCGCCCCACGGGTGAGCGGGGCACAGCAAAATGGCTGCCCTCGCCAGCTCACTGATCCGGCAGAGAAGGGAAGTCAAGGACCCCAAGGCCAACCGGCAGATCTCCAACAAACGCAAGCCTTGCCCCAAGAGCAACAAGTCACTCTGCCAGAAGCAGATCCTCATCCTCATCTCCAAAGTCCGGCTTTGTGGCAGTCGAGGAAGAAAGCTAGAAAAAAGACCCGGTGAGTTGCTGGTAAACCAAGCTTTAAACCCTCTCTCTTGTTGAAATCAGCTATATTCCAAGTATACTGTATCCTCTTTTATTGAGATGGCAGTGGTGGTGGAATTTGCAATACATGTGTAAATAGGATTGACATGGCCATAAGAAGTAATCTCTTTGAGTTATGGCAGGTTGACTGATAGAGTAAGTGATTGGATTTGAAGGACCTCTGAGATTATGGTTCAGAAATGAGGCCGTTTGTTAATCATGCTGTATGAAAATAGTCAGCTAAGGGTCATTGTTGACTGTTCAGAAAGTATGGTTTGATCTCATCCAGGTTCTTGCTGCTGGCATGATGTTTAGTAATGGAATAAAATCATTTATTCAGCATCATGTAATCAACATGTCAGAATGGCTTTCTTTTTCTGGGGAACACAAAAGAAGATATTTTGACAAGGCTCATCTGTTATTTGTGCCCTTCAATTGTGTTCATTGTTTTTTCACTGTATTAAAAAAATGTTAAGTCATTGTTCAAAAAAAGTTATTTGGGTTTACAGCAGTAATTTATTTGTTTTTGTTGGAGCATTCCTAAAAACAAATATATTTTCACAGTGATGCTATACAGTAAAATAACTATTTTGTTTAAAGAACCTTTTAGTGATCACTTCCTAACTCTTTGACTGCCCCTCTACCAAACGGTTGACCATGTTTTGACTGTGTTAAATAATGACTGCTAAAGTCATTTGAAGAATGACTGTTTTAAATAATGCCTTGCAAACACAGCATTGTTGGTTTACAAAAAAAAAAAATCAAACAAACATAATTATTTTGCGCTACTACACTAGATTTTGATTTTATTGTAAAAAAAAAAAAAAAGAAAACATGTTAAACGAAAATTTCTGGCATACTTTAAAAAAAAGGTAATTTAGTGTCCAAAAAGTTTTATTTTAAAGATTTTTTTGGTCTTGGTCTTATACTTCATATTTTAATAATTATATATATATATATATATATATATATATATATATATATATATATATATATATATATATATATATATATATATATATATATATATATATATATATATATATATATATATAAAGCTCAGTGCTTTTATCATAAATCAACACATCAACCATTTGGTAAAGCCTGATATTTAAGAAATTATGGGATGTGTTGAAAAAAAAAACACATTAAGTGTGTTGACTTGCGACATTAGGAATCAAGAAATGCAATCTAAACATGTTTTTCATGGAGGGCTAGTTAAAGGGATAAAAATACCTTTTTTAAGTTTGAAGAACATTTTAATCGTCTTTAGCCCTTTTTAAATCCTTTTCCCTGTAAAATAACCTTTTGAGTAATGGAAAGGTTCCATGAATGTCAATGGTTCTATAAGGAACCTCTGATGTCAAACAAGAACCTTTACTTTCAGGATTGCATCTCTTTTTTTAAAAATAAGCATTTCCACTGTTACAGAGTGAATGTGATCCTTGAGACTTTGAAGGTTGATTATGGTCTAGCCTAAACTGAAGAGCGTGTGTCGACACACTGAGTTTATGTTGTCTGGGACCCAGAACTGCGCACCGCTTTGTAATCGCTCTGATCATTTTGCTGCATGTCTCTGTACTGCTTTCGACAACACCTGTTAATTTACGATCACCGACGAACCTGATACATGCCGCAATCCTTCACGTGAACATAAAAATGTCACAGCCTCATTTACGGTGAGCGGTTCCAGTCTCTCCCTCCCTTCTGTCCTCCGATCCACCAGAAACCATGTGTTTGTGAATGTCTTTGTGTGGGTCATATGTTTACATAATTAACCCCAGTGAGACATTCACCCTGTGTGAATATATCATTCAACTCAAGAGGCAAGTAACATAGAACTTGATAGAACGAAAATGACATGAAAGAACAGATGTGGAACAGAATCGCATCAAACTTTGTGTGTTTATCATTCTGGAGGGATTATGACTTCTGTCTCTTTCTCCTTTTTCTTCATCTTCTTGATTATCCTCCAAGCAATTTGCTTCTAATATACATCTAAATGTAAAACGCTAACACAAGGCTAAATTTGGGCTGTCAGTGGAAGTCTAATACAAGTCTAAAACTAGACCAGTAATCAAATACACAGATTAGAAAGACATTTTATCCATTATTTCTACTAGTCCTAAAAAAAAATTCTCAAGAATCACATTATTAAATCTAACCTTCATAGTTTTGAATACAGACATGAGATGCAGAAAAACGGTGAAAATTAGATATCTAAGTTATCTCTAAATGTGAATTCCTGACTCTGGCTTTCTGGTGAAGTTTTCAAGCCACTAAATGGGTGATTAAAAAAAATAAACTTTACTTTTTAATCCAAAGTGCAGTACTTTACATGGCCTGGAGGAAAATTAAATGCAATTTCAAAATAGAACAGTGAGCTCCCCATGGCACATTTCAAACAGAGATAGTAATGGTTTGAAAAACTGCCTGTGAATATTTGCCCTTGTGCTTACATTGCTTACACTGAAGTACAGGTGAGACCATTTATTTAAGTTCATTTTGAAACATTTTATTATATATTACTGCAATGCTTGTTAAACAGATTAAAAAATGTTAAGTAATAATAATAATAATAATAATAATAATAATAATAATAATAATAATAATAATACAAGTAAAAGAGGAAGAAGAAGAAGAACAAAAATATTAGGGAAAAAAATGTAAAAGTTGTTTTAATAGTTTTAAATTATATATATATATATATATATATATATATATATATATATATATATATATATATATATATATATATATATATATATTAGTGGTGTAACGCAGTGATTCTCAAAGTGGGGGTTGGGACCCCTTGCGGGGTAGCTGGACAATGAAGTGGTTGATTGGTGATTTCCAAAGTCTAAAACATTTTATGAAATATTACATTTTTGTTACATATTATACTATTAGAATTACCATATTTTATCCATAACCCTCAGAAGATAAACATAGTAGTTAATAGTTACATAAAAAAGCAACAAAGCAACAACATGCGTATAAAAAGCCATCAACCTTTTTGTGTGTGTGTGTGTGTTAGCTCAACAACACAGACTGATTTTACAGCACGATGTTAAACTTTCTGACACCTTTATGGCAATCAAATTCATTAAAAATAAACACAGGCCACAACTGAACATTAAGGATGATCTCTGAGTGCAGTCTCCAAAATTAAACCAAGAATAGACTTGTGCTGAAAACATTGTGTCCACCAGTCTCTTTAGCTGAAGTTAATATTAAACTAAACCAATTATCAAATGACTATATAAATTATAACCTATGCTTGTTAGACTTTGCACTTTTTTTTGTGTTGCCAATATGCTCTTGTTTATATAGGCCTGTTTTTGTGTGTGCAACATTTGTATATTTGTAACTAGGAATGTGAGTCACAAAAATATTACAGCAAAAACCACTGGTTTTAGCAAACAGAACTAAGAACCTGTATTTTTAATAAAAATAAAAATCAGGAAAGAACCAGCTGAAAAAAAGGAAAATATTTAGTATGAAAAATTTAACTGTTGAACTGTTATCCCTGTGTAATTTAATTGATTGTAACTAACCTATTTTTTAACTCTCAATCTAACGCAGATTTAAATGAAGCGTTGCAAAGGAATAATAAACACATGCAAATCACTATCATTTGTCATTCATGTTGCGCCGGTTTGAATTGGCGATCTTGCTGCAATATTTATAAATGTTGGATTAACCCATAAGTTCAAAAAAGTTATTAATCCGTGGATCACTTGTGTTCCGGACTGTGCGTTGTGATCCTTATGGATCACAGAGTAACCCTGATTCATTATAACCCTAATATATATTAGAAACAGTAATATAAAAACAAATTTTAAAAGAGAAAATTCTGCATGATCTGTAAATCAGACAGCAATGTGTTTTCCCCTAGTGTTGCTTGCTTTAGTTTAAAAGTGTCCAGCCATTTTTATTTCTATAGCACTTTGTACAATGCAAATTGTGTCAAAGCAGCTTTACAGAAAAAAAAAAAAACAGACAATAATTGAACATCAGGTATGTATCAGTGATAATCCCTCTGTGGATGTTGATGAAGGGTCTTACTGTCTTACTGATTAGACTTTGCAGAGAAGTATTGGGATATACTGAACACTCTCTCCAACCTGGACCCATACATACAGTATATCCAGTCATTCACAAATCCACTCTCCTGAGGGTCCCATCTTCTCTCAGGGCCCAGCTGTGCTTGTGCCACCAGGGTGGGATATTTATGACACTGGCAACCCAAGTAAATCACAGTAATCGCAATGGGAACCATAGTCCCGTAACGTGGCATCTGCTGCCGCAAAGCGCCTCCCGCCAAATGGTAATTACGTCTATGAAAAATGGTGGCGGTTGGTGGTATTTGGCGCAGTGCTTTTCTGCCAGTTTGGGGTGTTCGTACAGCATGGGCTGCTGCAGTCAAGCTCAGATTTTGTGCTTTTGTTATGCTAACGGTGACAGGATGATTTTGCCTTCCTTTTTGATGGAGAGGATCAGAGAGAGAGCACTTATATAGCGTGGCCTCCTCAAAAAGCACAGTTTTGCCTGTCAGCATAAAACTAGAGAGAGAGCTGCTTAGTGCATACTTCATAGAGTGCTGTCTACTTCTGTAGTTCACTTTACCTCTGAATAATAAAGTCTTACAATTCAAACCAGACCTTTATTTATGCTGTCTGTTTCTCTGGCATCTCTTATGCTTTGGCCATTGCATAACATTTCACTTGATTTAAATAAAATACATTCTTATAGGCTCCACAACATTTTGTTTAGTGCAAGGAGTTAAACTGGTTGATATTTCCACGTGGTTTTCCCAATTAGACATTCTTCCTGTCTGATTTAAGCTTTGAAGGAAACTTGTGGCTTTTTATTGTAAGATTTTCTTTCATTACGACAGACAGACAGACAGACAGTGATTGATTGATTGATTGATTGATTGATTGATTGATTGATTGATTGATTGATTGATTGATTGATTGATTGATTGATTGATTGATTGATTGATTGATTGATTGATTGATTGATTGATGGATGGTAGGATAGATAGATAGATAGATAGATAGATAGATAGATAGATAGATAGATAGATAGATAGATAGATAGATAGATAGATAGATAGATAGATAGATAGATAGATAGATAGATAGATAGATAGATTTTGATTGATTGATTGATTGATTGATTGATTGATTTTTGTATGTTCCACTTCAGTGGTTTGTTCTATTTAACCATATGTGCCCTGCAAAGTGGACATTACAGTATATTGTGACTTGTATCCAAATGGGTTGCTTGCAGTTAAATGACCCTTCACACTTTTGTAATATGCTCTGTGACAATACTACAAATGGTTAAGTTCAAATGATTTTTAAAGTGAAGTAAACTTTGAGTTCAGGCGATTTCCTGTGTGCAAGGGGTGGAGAGCAGTGAACACTATGTAAGGAATATGTCATGAAATCTGAATATGTCATGAAATCTGAACATGATTTCTACTTGGTGCACTCATCCAATGAGTTGGTTGTCTAAATCAGGTGTGTTAAACAAGAGAAACATGCTAAAAAAATATGCAGACTGTGGGTATGCCAGGATTAAGTGTGAGAGCTTATATTCATCCATTCAAATCTATATTATTATTATTATTTATTTTTGCCTAATGTTTGCCTAAACAGTGAATATTACTACTTTAGGATATGTACATTTAATATTTAATATTTACCTTTTAATCAAATATTTATTAAATTCTTATTCATCAAACTTAATTTTTAAGTAGCCTCTTCTAATCTAAATATCCTAAAAAACAACGGCAACACAGAAAAGTGTCTGAAGCTTATTTTTTAACTGCTGTCTGATCTTTTCAATCTGACCTTGTTCTGTGATCCAGTCAAAGTTTATTGCAGGATTGTAAAAGAGGCTGTTAATTTGAAATAAGGGAGGTAAAAACTTTTCTCTATTTTTTGCATAGCAACAGTTTAAGTAAAGATGCAGAAACAAAAATAAATGTGACAGATGCGCGTTTCCAAGCCTATGAGGACTTTATTAATTATTAATAAAAAAAGAGAGATGTGGTTTCTCTATTGAAAGTCTCTCCAATTAGGCTTATTTGTGTGTATCAATCCGATACCACTGACTTATGTTCAGTGATTAATGTTTACTAAATGGATTAAGAAGATTTAGCTTAGACCCTTTGGTATATATATATATAGTAGAAGAATGGCCTCACTTTATTTTAAGGTGCAATTTTCCCTATTAACAGAAACTTAATAACTAATACCTTTAGTTAAAAAAAAAATATTAACTTATTGCTTATTAATAATTGTTAAGGTAGTAACTGGATAGGATTATGGATATGGATTATCTTTATACTAATAAACAGCTAAATACTCATTAATAGACAGGTTATAGGCCAGTAGTTAATAGTGGGAACTGGTAAAGTGTTTCATTAAGAATTCATGTTTGAATCTCTTTTGTTTGGATCTTTTGGTCCTGATTAAGTGGCAAAGTGTTCCAAAAAGGAACAAAAGTAACCCTTTAGTTAAAAGCTAGATACGTCCCCTTCAGTTGTACTGAACTAAAGTCAGATTTAAGGCATAAAAAGCTTCCAGAATAGACATGGCACTTCAAAATGCCATCACTTGGCCTTTTCATCATTTTCCATTTTTTTTGTTATTTTAAGAGTACACTCAAAATTGCATAAGGACATGTTTCAGTATGACAGCACTGTGGCAAGGTCACTGGTTCGAGTCCCTGTACTCCAGTTCCCCACATAGTCCAAAGACAAATGAGCTATAAGAGAATTGGGTAAACAAAATTGGCCGTAGTGTACGAGTGTGTGTGAATGAGTGTGTATGGGTGTTTGCCAGTACTCGGTTGCAGCTAGAAGGGCATATGTAAAACATATGCTGGAATAGTTGGCGGTTCATTCCATTGTGGTGACCTCTGATGGGTTAGAAACTAAGCTGAAGAAAAATGAATGAATGAATGAATGTACATGGGTGTATAAAAGTGCATTTATGTGAAAAGGTTAAACTTGTTATTAAGTGGAAAAGACAACAACCTCTTGTTATATATGAAAATACAGCAATAATACAGTATACATTGTTAAATGTATATTCAGAACCTGTAGTCAGTCACAGGGTTCACATCACATACATGTTACATATATGTTTTTTTTTAAGTGTTTTTACAGCAAACAAGAACACAGGCTTTACATGTATTGTTGCAAACATCCACGTCCAGGATCTTTGCATGCATGCATGCTTTAAAACTTCTCACTGAAAGTTTTGATGAGCAGGTATCTCAGTTGAAACAACTGTTTTAGTCAGAGATGGTATTGATGAAAATCCAACTCACAACAAATTACTTTAATGTCCACATGGTTAAAAAAAAAGAAGATGCGAATTTGTTCTATAGCATAGCTCAGATCAGAATAATCATAATTTCTGTAAGAAAGAATATGTCTACTTCTGCTTGATGTTAGTCTAACATAGGAATCTGTACTGGACAGAAAATCAGCAGCAGGAATGTAAATGATTTTTCAATAAATACATTTATGCAAAAACGATTATTAAAGGGCCATGACACCCCCCACTTTCTGTTAAAGTCTACTTCAGAATTTTTTCAAAAGATGCATGATTAATGGGCGTGGAGCTCCGCGAGCATCGGGCAGAAGTGGGCGTGGCCAGCAGGGGAGAACGTGAGCGAACGAAGCTAGCTCACAAAATGAGACAAACCGTGAGGAGACGCACGAGTTTACAGTTTACAAAGTTAAAATGCAAAGAAATGAACAGTGATTTAATGCCCTGCTACATTTGTTATTCGTAATTTCATATACACATAACCACAATTTATATCATTATAAAGATAAGTGTGTCCATGTAAACACTATAAATAAGGACTTCTCCCTTAATTCCCGTATCCAGGAGACTCAGTGCAGCAGGTCTCCTGACCTGTCTATTTTAACCGTTAGCCCTGCTGGTAATCTGGAGGATTTAGGCAAACACAGCAGCACAGTGATGTGTCTGAATGTGAACGACCTCCTGATAAAAGACAGCGTCCGCCATTCTCTAATTCTCGTGCTGCTCTCCCGACAAAAATGCTAGCAGCACACACACAGCTTTGCTGTATGATCGGCCCTGACAAGAAAACATGCGGGGGAAAACATGCAACAAACCCTGTGGATCATGGAATCAAACGCATATGAGCCTTCATGAACGGCTAAATACTGTGTGCCCGTGCCGTGGGTCCGTGACGTGTCTCACAGCTCGGGCTTGACTCTGGCAGGTCTGGCAGGTCTCATGAATAATTAAGCAGCCGGCTCTTCTCATAGGATAAGAAAACTCCGCTATGAATAATAATGAGAAACCGACGCGTCATTATTGCACTTGCAGTACTGCGCTACGTCGCCGATTTTGATCCCGCCCCAAAAATCATTTTAAACCTGGAAGCTGAAATTTGCTGACAAAAGCTCAAAATTATCCAGTTTTCCCCACAACTAAAGCTGACAGGTGCTAACATTGTCTTAACTGATGCTCAACACACACACATCTGTTAATATAAAAAAAAAGTTCTCCAGGGTGTCCTGAACCTTTAAACCAAAGTTACACTTTTTACCTCCGGAGTCTCAGGTTTCACCAGCTGTCCAAATACATGCACTATAGGTGAATTGGATATAATAAATTGGCTGTAGAGTATGAATGGGAGAGTGTGAGGGTGTTTCCCAACACTGAGGATTTAATGGATACCCTTTCTGTACAACCCCTTAGTGCAGGGGTCTCAAACTCAATTTACCTGGGGGCCGCAGGTGGCAAAGTCTGGGTGAGGCTGGGCCGCATAAAGGATTTCACAAAAAAAAGTCCTCAAATGTCATTATTAACAGTTTTAATTATTTCTTCTGAACATGAAGTGTCCTGAACATTAATAGAACATTGAGTGAAGATTATGAACAGTTCTTCTAAACATGGCATCTTTTGCCTACTTCTTGCTGCCAGAGACTTGACAGCGCTTCTTCTCACAAATCTGAACCACATTTGGCTTTAGAGCGGAAGCAGTTGAGACCCTCAGTATGGCTTGAAGATGATCATCATTAAGTCTAGACCTGTACTTTGACTTATTGAAGTCCTAGGGAAAAAAGTGGGGGAACTCACTCAAAACTTCCATTCCCTCACCTAAAAAAAGGCGTATATATGTATAAATAAAACACCCCCACCCCACTCCAGTCACATCAGTCTGTACCAGTCTGTATCTACCTATAATATCAAGATTCAGGGCAGGCACGTGCACACATAGGGCTCAACCTGTGCAGTGCACATGCCCTTTTTAGTCTTGCATAGAAAGTGCCCTTCCAAAATGATCAAAAGTGCCCCCGCGACGCGACACACCCTCGGTCCCGCCCTTCAGTAGGCGCGCGATAACACCGCTCTTGAGTACGCGCGCGACAACACAGCTGATCAGAACGCGCGCGACAACGCGCATTGAGTGACAAGCGCGCTGTGTACGGATATAATCAGCGGAGCGGTAAACGCTCTCTCTCCCCGCTCCGCTGATTCTATCAGAGCCGCGAGTTTGAGACCCCTGCCTTAGTGCTTTTCTAGTGTACAGAAAAAAATGGCTGTTTATTCTGCTATGGCAGTCCCTGACCAAGCAGGGAATAAGCTGTAGGAAATATCTGTCACATGCCTTGTGAATTTTGTGAAGTCTTGTGAAGTCAAGTGTATGACAGATTAAATCTGCATCTGGTGTCATGTCAGGTGAGATTAGCAGACGTTAATGACCGCTGATTACCAATCACAAGTGCTCACTCAGCTTTTAACAAGGTCATTCACTTCCTTCCATCCCAACACTGCAGCAAAACACACACAGAGACTCATTTCACATGAACTTCATTTGTCACTATTACAGAATACAGAACGGGATATTAATCAGGAAACAGTAATGATGCAGAGTGCAGACTCATTCTGAAATGGTAGCAAATGATGTACCTAGAAGTAGTATTGGCTGCATTTTGTCTTTAAAACGAATGGTGAGTTGGTTCCTTCCCATGCTTACCAGCTGACAGATTGCCTCCGTATGAATGGCTTTCCTGCTGTTACCAGTTTGTCCAGTTGCTCACCATGCATGTCAGCAGACAGGAGGAGTTGACCACGATGATGGTGTTCGAGTCCGGCAAAGAACGGTTCCAGAAAGCAGGTAAGACAAAAACAGAAGCCAGAAAATAAAATTAAGCAAACAACAGGGTGAGAATATGGTAAAATATGAAAACGTGGTAAAAATAAGGCGAGGGCATTTTTTCTTGGATGGCTTTTTATATCTGTTGGTTAGGTTTAGGGAAGTCGGTGGGCGGGTCAATCTGTGCTTTTGAAAACACTATTAGTTGGGTTTAGGGAAGGAGGAAAGTGGCTCAGTCGATCAGTCAGTCGATCAGTCAGTCAGTCAACAGCGGCTTCTGCTGGTGGATTCACGTGCTAACAGCAGGCACAAATGGCACTCGCGAGAGATATTCAAGATGTCAAAAAGCTTAAACAGAAGCCTCTGGTACATTTACGTAAGAACAGCAGGCATGAATGGCATTCGCTACAGATATTTGTGGTCTCAAAAAACACACAGTGGCCTTGAGTAAATTTGCGAAAACAAAAGCTGCAAAAAAATTTACCTCCTGGGACGTATTTGGCACTCTCTAGAAATGTATGCAGGGGTACATTTTCAGGATGAGCCTGGGTTGCTTAATCAGAGACTTCTTCTCACACAAACACACACACACACAGACACTAGTTTTTTATTTTTTTATTTTCATTCTGTACAGACTGTATTATCAGTCTTCTTACCACAACCCTACTTCTAAACCCCACCCACAGAGCAAACATTCAGCATTTTATATTTGATAAATATTTCATTACATTATTCATAAGTTTATAAGTATGTTTACCTATAAAAGACCCCAATCTGGGTCCCAGTAGTAATACAACTCCCCATGCATCACAACCTTGATATAAAACAAGAACAGGAACTGACACACATGCACACATTGTACAGCTATCAATATAGAGACTTCCCATAGATATAAATAATTTATTAAACTATACAACCTGTATATACCCCCCACCCCTTCTACATTCTTCATCCTTCTTTCTGTGTTAACTTTTGCCTCATTTGGACCGAAACAATGTCCCCACAAGGTCAAAATTGACAGTTTTTTTGGTCCCCACAATGTTAGGAATACAAAGTACACATAGCAAGCTAACCATGATGCTTATGCAAAGGTTATTCTTTTAGCTCAGCAATGTGTGTGCGCGTTTGTTAAGCGACAAGAGGACGACTAGCAATTGATAACGGATATTTGTATGCGTTGCGGTGTTTGCAGATCGTTGGAGCACTTCATTGTTACCGGGTGATTCATTCGTCCGCACAGTCTGCCTCTTATTAACACCCTCTGATTCATCAATAACGCTCTCCTGTCCCACTCTCCCTTTTTCATTCATCTCTTTTCCAGCGCTCTCCATTACAATTCCTAATCTCAGCCAGGACCATCGTCGCGCTCAGCTTCTGTCTCATTATCTTAGTGTGTAGCATCTCTTCTTATTGTGCGAGCCCTGTCCTCTTGTTCGTGCTCTCCTGTGTTTTCTCTCTGCGCTTTCTTTTCTTAAAGTCTGAAGTTGTAATGATGTCGGCCGGGTAGAGCCGTTTGTCTCGTGCTGACAGTGGCACAGACAGTCATTGTGAGTGTATAATGGGGAAGTTGCTTGAGCCATTGTGCTGCTGTTATGGGGCAACTGTAGAAAACGGGCTTCGGGTTCATTAAACTGCGTGTGCATGTGGGTATAATTCTTTCTGTTGGGCTGTTTGTAGCCCAGATGATGTATTCACCTATTGTCTGAACTCCATTGGGTACTCGCAGATTTATAGGTTTACTGTAATGAAGTGTTTTGTTAAACTGTTTGGATCAGTCAAAGTTTGTATACTGAGTCATATTGTGAGGTGTTTTGTAATGGTAACACATTGCAAGGTGCTGTGTCATCGATGCATTAATTAACATATATATATATATATATATATATATATATATATATATATATATATATATATATATATATATATATAGGTTTAGTGACTATTTTGCTACCAATTTTTGTGTGCACATGTATAAAAAATATATAACAAAGTTAAGTATAATATTAATAAAAATATAAATAATATATTCATCTTTAAATTGGGGTGTACTCATATATGCTGAGCACTATACATATACACAGCAAGGAAAATGAGTATTGAACACATCATTGTTTTTCTCTGAAAATACATTTCTAAAGGTGCTGCTGACTTGAATTTTTTTTCCTGGATGTTGGCAACATCCATATATGCACAGAAAACAATTCTAATTAGTTTACAAATTAAGTTATGCGTAATAAAATGAAATGATGTTGGGAAAAAGTATTGAACAAATGAAGAAAGGGAGGTATAGAAAGGCAGTTAAGGCCCAGACAGCAGCTGAAATCTCTCAGCAGTTCTTCAGCAACCCTCTGCCCTTACCAGGTGTGGATTAACTAATGGGCATTATGAGCACAAGCACAGGGGCCGTGCTCACTTTGGGCCCATGTGAGGGGGCAAAAAACGCCTGTTTTGGAGTGCCTATTTAGGTTAAGTGCAAATAGCGCACCTTATTGGAGTAAACTATTTGAGCGATTTCCACCCATCACTGTTTGATTGTTAGAGACAACATAACTAAAGAGTGCAATTGACAGCAGCATGAGGGGCGTAACTAATAAAACACATGGCAGCATGTTTTGATGTGATTGATCAGCAGACGCTGGATTCGAATCGATTGATGAACTCATTCTTCTTTTTTTTCCCATTCCATATCAGATTTGTAAGTACATTTATTTTTAATAGAAAGGAAATATTGTGATATAAAGTCACAAGTGGCTCGTGGGTATTTAACAGTCTTCCGCGATCTCTGAATCCAACGCAAAATCAACAAAAAGTCAATATTTTTTGTGATCCTGCAAATAGATTGTTAAATGCAAAATAATCGCATAAAATGTAAATAATCTGGTAAAACATCACATTTCAAACCGTATAATCAAATTAGAATTTTCTGTTTATGTGCTTGACTGCAAAGAAATTTGGAGCAATGGAACAGACAGGTGGAGATGAGATTGTATCAAGGGTGATGGCCACTGGACATGACCGAATTGAAGGACATTGGTTGCGCTTTAATTTAATTTAATTGATAAATTATTTAGTTTAACTTATTTCCTGCACTTAACAAGAGAAAATGCTTCCCTGCCACTGATGAGTTTACAGAGTTTTACATCCGTGTTATAGGTCTATTACGGTAAGGGAAGCCGTAATGCCTGTCCTATGTGTGATGATGGCAGATGCTCTGGGGAGTGGAATCTGAGAAAAAGTAAGATCATGGATAAAAATAAGAGTTTAACCCTTTTTTGGCTTAATCCCTGTGTGTGTGTGTGTGCGTGAGTGTGCGTGCGTGTTCCACCTGGTGTTAAATGTTAGGGACATTTTAACTGATAATACTGCTTCAGTGAACTTGAACAAGTATACTAAAACCCCTTAATTTTCACTAATTTTATTAGTATTCTTTCATCAAACTGTGCTTTAAAAATAAGTTAAATCTTTGTAGACTATAAATATATGTACTATATCATTTATTTAAAAAATACGAGTAATACATTAAAGATTCATTTTCTTAAAGAGCCCATATTATGGGTTTTTGAAAATTCCCCTCCATGTAGTGTGTAACACAGCTCTAAGTGAAGTGAAGTATCCAGCTAAGGCTTAAATCTGTAAGAATACAGTGTTTAAAACGGTTGATTCATCTATAAAAGAGTCGACTCATAGTTCTTCAAACGAGTCGCCTTGATCACGATTCATTAGGTGTTTCTCCATGACGTACGAACGAAACCAAGTTATTCACGTGCACGCGCAAACCCGGGAGATTTCAAACCTGAGGCCCCGCCCTCTGACGCAGAAACCCAGACACACACACACACACACCCACAAACACACGCACACCCACAAACAACACGCACACAAACATGCCGGTCGATTGAAGTCACACTGCAGATGGACATTATATTGAGTCTCTACCCAAAGATGAAACATCAGCATTATAACCAAGCAGTTGGAAACTTCTGGAAGCTACATGCTACAAAGAATACTTCATCTGAGTTTGTTAAAGGAAGGATCAGTAAAGAGTAACTGATGGACGTCAGGATGGGTTTCTTCCATTTCTCAAGTGTAAGTACGTGCGGTTAAAGTTGTTGCCTCGTTGACTCTAGCTTGCAAATGTATTTAGTTGTGATTTGTTACTTGTAACCGCGTGTACTGTATCAGGTTAACTGGATATTTTATCTTATCGCGTGCAAAGTCACGTTAAAAACGCGACGCGTGCTGTTTGTTTATGGAGCTCCGTGCTAGAGTTCTGCTCCCGCGATTTATTCGGAAATTTATTCCCGCGCCGCAGAAATCTGGCGCGGGGACAGCCGCGGGAATAAATTTCCGAATTAATCGCGGGAGCGGTCGGTAACGGGTTTAATTTGGGACGGGAGCGGGCTGTCTAGCAATATCACGGATAGAAAGAGAGAGTCTGCGTGGTGCTTGTGTGTGTGTTAGTGCGCACGCGCGCGTATGAGAGAGAGAGAGCGAGCGAGAGAGAGAGAGAGCGAACGAACGAACGAGCGAGCTTTGTGCTGTGTGTGTGTGTGTGTTTATACTGACAGCTTGGCTGTCTGGACTGTATACTGGGTGATTTTTTGGCGGCGGACAGAAAACGGAGCGGGTTCTCAGGCTAAAACCTGGCGGGTGCGGGCGGAAGCGGGAGCGTTGTCATCCGGAGGTGTGTGTGTGTTTTTGTGTGTGTGTGGTATGGCGAGTACACGACTGTCTCCTTCGTTCGGTTATCCGTGGCACTATCCACTCGCCATAGTGTGGCAGCTAAACTCCACGTCTACACTATCGAGCGTGTATGAACTGTGATTACTTTTTAAATTGCTGATTAGCTATTGGCCATTTCCCTCTCTGACTGAAGGCAGTCGACCAATCGCGACAGACTGTCATCGGTCCAATCAGAGCAGATTAGCTTCGCGCTAAGGAGGGGTTTGGGAACAAATGAATCACTGGACGATTCATACAGGAGTCGCTGGGATAATTAGGTAAAAATAAATGCAGATTATAAGACCATGAAAGTGTTTTTTGACCTTGCATGCATATTAGACTGTTGTTGGAGACCCTTACAACCAGGATATGACCCTATTTCATGTATAATATGGGCTCTTTAAAAAATATTATATTATTCTTTTTTTTTTTTATTCAACTATAGGGGTGCGGCCAGGTATGGGGCCCAACAAGACAATGTGCCCAAGGGCCTCCGAATTCTTAATCCAGGCCTGGCCCTTCCTCATTGTAAATTAACATTAGCTCCTTCAGTCTAACATCTACATTATCAGGATGATAAAAAGAAAACCACGGTGGACGTTTCAGCAAGACAATGATCAAAAAACAGCTAAGGAAACTCTCAAATGTTTTCAGAGACAAAAACGTTTGGTTTTTACCAAAATCTGGTTCAATTCCATGTCAACAGCTCCTTTAGACTTATTATTCCCAGTAAAAAAACATGACATGTTCAATACTTATTTCCCCCGATGTATTATACAACAGTTTGTATAATACTATTGCATTATGTTTCTTACTTTGTCAATAAATTAATTATTTTAAATAACAGATTATTCATTTGTGTTAATCTGGTAAAGAAAACTTACTTTAAAAGGTATTACTGCTTATTAAATAAAAATAAAAAAAAAGATCCAAATATGAATCTATAGCAAAAGACAAAAAAAAAAGAAGGAAAATCTGAGTGAAAAACGCATATTGCGAAATTATTAATTTTACAACAAATCCTTTTACTAACTCTGAAAAGATTTGTTCTTTCTGAATAAAGATATGCGGGTTATTTGGTGCATTTCTTTTTACATGTTTCCTAAAATGCAACCCTGTTATAGATGATAAAGTATATTTAGTATATTTAGAAATAACAATTATGAATGGTTGACAAATGTAACTTTATTTTATTTTGTTATCACATGAATAAACCAGTGACTTCACAGAGCAAACTCTCTTATGTTTATAGAGTCACAAATCTAAAATCTCCCATGAGGGATGTGATAAAAAATAGTTGATGACAGTTCTTTGTAAAGCACTCTAATAAGTCATAATGTATAGCCTATGGTGTAGGTTTATGGGATTTAGGGGTGTTTTATTGAATAGTGCTGGTAAATCTGTTATTGGAGCATGTATAAATGTTAATGCTTGCCTGAATCTCTACAGCATCCATCATAGGCTCTGCTGCTTGATAGATAGTGCTTCCTCCTCCTCTTTATTTCTTTATATCACATTTTCTCCCATCCCAGGATGGTGGTAAGTCTCTGCCTTGTGCATTGTTTTATATTGATTGAGTGCTAGATGTTTTTTACCACAGTCATGTAAATTAAACTAGGGAAACCAGAGTATGGATGTCCTCCCATCGGAGAGCTTCTCATAAAAATGTATGTTTTGGTTATTTTAAATGTGGTCTGTGCTTATTTGTTGTAGTAAATTTAGTTTAATCCAGAGGAAATGAGGTCTAAAGAAGGATCCTTTAAAATGGAAACTTTAAAACGTTAAAGCTGCATGGTTTCTGACTATAAAATGTCTAACTCGGGCTCATTGGAAATACGTATGTGCACAGGGCTACATTGTTGAGAACCACAATATGTTCTCAGGGCTTTGCTGTGTAACGAAGCAGACGCTGAGAACAGACTTGCGGATCCACAGGCAGTTCGTTAAAGAACAGGTCGTGCAGGCAAAGGTCACAAACAGGAGCAAAACCGGATCATAAGGGTAATCCAATAAACATAGTCGTAATGCAGGCAAAAGGTCAGGCTAGGCTGCAAAGAATCAAACTGCCGAACAAGGCTAGTATCAAAAACAAACATAAACAAACATGAAAAATTGCTTTGTAATGTCGGCAAGAGAAACAAGACTCAGCAATGTGAATGTGAAAGTAAGGTGTATATACAGTCTTTATATAGTATAGTATAGGCTTTCCCTCTGTTTCCAGTTTGTCAAGTAGCTTGCCATGTATGTTGATGAACATGAAAAGCAGAGAGGAGTTGACCACAATGACGGTATTCGAGTCTGGCAGAGAATGGCTCCAGAAAGCGGGTAAGACAAAAACAGAAGTAAAAAAAATAAAAAAAACAAGTAAATAACAGGGTGAGAATGTGGTAAAATCTGAAAACAAGGTAAAAATCAGATGAGGGCTCTTCTTTTATTAAATTGCTTTTTAAAACTGTTGTTTGGATTTAGGGAAGTGGTGGGTGGGTCAATTGGTTTTTTTGATAACACTATTGGTTGGGTTTGGAGAAGGAGGAGGTTGGGTCATTCGACAGGTCAGTCAGTCGGTCAACAGCGGCTTCTGGTGGATTTGCACAAAAACAGCAGGCATGGATGGCACTCGTGAGGGGAATTTTTTTATATCAAAAAAAATTATTTGGCCTGTATTAAACCTCTTGGAATGTATTTGGCACTCTCGAGAAATGAATGTATCGTTTTCAGAATGAGCCTTGGTTGCTTTCATTTTATTTATCCTTTTCACACAACGATAAAAGACTTTGAGACAAATATCAGCTAACTAGATACAAACTAGTTAAAGAAAGCAGCCGAGAGCTTTATCTATTAAACAAAACAAAGACAAGACTAATACTGGAAATAATATAATGTATAATAACAAAAGCCAGCATAGCAGCTCTGCACCATATGGTGAGCATCATTTTATTGCATTTTAAATGTTATTTATTTATTTAAATAGACTGTTTTAGCTTGCCAATTTTAAACTGACACCCGTATGTTTCTCTACTACAGTAATGACTTATTTTTTCTTTTCTTTTTTTGATAGCATAGTTTGACAATCAGCTGGTGGCACGCTTTGTTGAAAAGTTTACGATTAATGTACAAAATGTAGTGCTTAGTCTAAGTGACCTCATATTTCAAAGCAACTTTACTCTATTAAACATCAAAATAAGAGATTCATAGATTGTGCTATGAAGCAGCTGCAGCAAGTGTTATTATTCAGCTCAGTTCAGTTCAGTGTTAGTTCAATTCATAAATTATAAAACAAACTCAAATGCCATTCAACAGGTTCAGTGCTGTCAAATCAATGTCTTTACAGAGCATTAAGTATTTTTAAAAGGCGCAGGAAGCAGTTCCTTAGAAACAATGTTGACATTTTCAATTGACATTCAAACAATTTCAACCCTTGCTTCATTACTCACCCTGATTTAATTTAATTTATTTTTATTACAGACAGTGCAAGTTTAGTCATATCAAAAGATCATTAATCAATGAAAATAAACATATAAATAAACTTGGATATGACAATTATAGACTGCATATTTTTTAAGTTGCAAGTTACAATGCAAATTAGTCAAATATTTTAACAAATCATCTGCATTCATTACTGACAAAAAAAGCAAGATGTGTTGTTCTTAAGGAATTGGAGATTTCTTAGTGTATTGAAAATAAAAGGAGGTAGTGAACTGAACTCTCCCTATGGACCTGTTCATGGCTATCAAAAATCATGGCTGTTTTAGGAAGCCAGTTTTCCAAAGGGAGCTCATGGTGTTTAGGTTTAGCATTGTGTCACATTGATCAATAAGCCATTTAATTTAGCATTTTTATTGGCTTGTCAGTAGATGTAACAAATGCTGTGTTATGGTAATTTTGCAGTTCTTACATCTTTAGTTGTCTTTTGACCATATCAAGATGCAGGACCATCACTTAAGAGCCACAAAAAAAATAAGATAAATAAATAGCCATTATTGTATCACATTGGTCATCTTTCTTCAGGGACAGTCCAAGCATTACAGCTGGCATGTCAGACAGCTTATGCAAGTTACTATACTATAATGTTACAACAACAGCCAATCTTGGTTCTGTATTACCAGTCTTTCGCACATGTCAAGAAGAATCAATGCAACCTCTGTGTATATTTTCAGACCTTCCTGTTTTCAAATATCTCCCCAGGGCTGGAAAGCTTTTTTTCAATATTAACCAGTGTCTAACCTTTCCTTTTTCAGTGAACTTCCTCTGACCCTTTTTCTACTTTTTATTCTTTAACAAGTATCCTAGCATGTTAGTCTGCATATTTGAATGATCTGTTCATCCAATACTTTGTCACATTAAGTAAAAACTCTGATTCTAATTGCAAGACAAAAGCTGTAATTCCAACCACATACACTTGACTTAAAGCTGATTAGCCCTCCTATGTCATTTTAATTATTTATATATAAATATTTCCTACAGGCTGTTTAAAGTACAGTAGATCAGTAGTTTTAATAAGTTATTTATAATGACTAATTTCTTGTGTCTTTGCTATAATAATAACAGCCTATATACTTGAGGTTGACAACAACGGTTGGATCCAAACACAGCTTTTATTAGAATCGTCAGACAGAGAAATACAAACAAGGATAGACAGAAGCATGAAGATAATCCGGATAGTAGTCAATATAACAGGTGAATTATAGAGGCTGGTCGCGAAACAGACATAATTTGTGAAACAAAGTCAAAAACACAGCTAAAGTATACAAGGAACGCTTATGTAATGCACACTACAGTAACAAGACTCAGCAATGGATATGTGTGTGAATGGTCTCTATATTGTCCATGTTTTAATAGAGGTGAACTGCAGCTGTGTGTATGTAATCAGGAGCTGAAACTGGTGTGTGACTGCAGGGCGTGGTGGAATTTATAGTCCAGTTCACTGGCAGATGTGATGTGTAGAGTGCCCTCTAATGTATCTAATGAGCACACTTGGTGTACGTGACAATAATTCTATTCAGATTAAAGTGCAAATTAAAGGCTAATCTAAGGTTTTATACTAAGGCTTTAAAGTAGGTTAATGAGATAAGTTGGGTTAATTAGACAGTGGTTTGTCCTGTAACCAGTCTAAAAAATAATTTCTCAATCTGACTAATTTATTCATTCATTCATTTTCCTTCATCTTAGTCCCTTATTTATCAGAGGTCACCACAGCAAAATGAACCTCCAACTATTCTGGCACATGTTTTATGCTTCCAGCTGCAACCCAGTACTGGGAAAGGGCCAATTATTGTTTTTAAAAACATTAAAAAAATTGCTTTTATTCCAGTCAAACTTAAAATATATTATGAGAAATACTGTGAACATGTCCCTGCTCATTTGATATTTAATACCACACTGTAAGAAATGTACTGTAGAATTTACAGTAACTTACTGTACTGGCAATTTTGTTACTGGTTGTAGGAAGTTACTGTGCGGTTGGGTTAGGGTTTGTTGGAACAATGGCTTCACTAAATTGTTGAACTGTGTTATCAATCATACAAATTCTGGTCGTAGTTGACTGTTTTCTTGTATATAACCAAGAGTATGTAGAAACATTTATTTTTTCACCACACACAAACAGAGCAAGAAAATATTCACAAAGTAGTGTTTTTGGTTGCTGATTTCACCTCTCAGCAGTGTTTCGCAGAAATTGCCTATTGCACTTTTAAACCCCTTAAAACTCGGTAAAAAAAGCAAACAACAGCAAGAAACCCAAACTCCATCAGGTGAGAAAAATGGAGGAAAACACAGATGTTGTGAGTCTGTCGACTTACAATATCAATATGCCAGATAAAATATGAATAACATTCTGATGCAAATTTTTCCACGTTGGAAGGCTCTGATTATAGTTTCTATTATAGTTGTTAGGATGAGTGTATTATATGCTGTAAGCCCTGAGATTTCTCACCATTTTTGTGCTGGATAACCGTTTGATCTCTGCGGTCAATGAGAGATGTGCATTCCTGTAGCTCTGAGATGGCCTCTTATGTACTAGAAGCTTGATACATATTCCAGTGGGTACAATCGAAAGTCTTTAAACACTGAAACAGCCCCTCTGGCAGTATTATATTGGCACTTTCTCATGCTTTTAGAAGCAATTGATATGCAAAGATTAACAACACAGAGGAGTGATCTGTACGGGTGAAGTGGGAGCGTTGAAAGGGTTTTTGTACGTGGCCCGGATGCGGTTGTAAACAAGGTTTTCTCCTTTGTCGTAAGGACAGAGACATGCTGATGGAATACTGCTGCTGTGTTGTGTATGTGTGTTTTATTTGGATCGGTTCGTCTACTCTTAATGTGACCTCGACGCTTTCCTGCCAAATTCGCAGAGGGACTGTTGCAGAGGTCACGCACGTCAACTGAAACGCGCACTGAGGGCATCTTCTTTTATGGTAGTGTAACCCAACACAAGATGACCAACTTAAACAGGAGAACAGGCATCAACAATTTAAAACTCTACAAGCATGCCAATTGAATGAGAGCATCTAGACCAGAGAACAGATTTAGATACACAAGGAGAAAGGATTGGAAGACTTTTTGCTGAGTTTTTTTTAGTACTGTTGTCATTAAATACAGTGTTTTGGTGGGAATAAATTAAATTCATTGTTTGACCAAAGTAAATTATTTGACTTTTATCAAAGACTCTGTGTAGGGTGTTGATTTCAAACCACTCCTTACCTAGATGATGATTTTTGATTAAAATGTCTTTACGATTTGTTCACTCTCATAGAATTGTGCTCCAGTGCTCATTGTATAATTGCAATTCTGGCACCTCTCAATATATTGTACAACCCGACATACATTCACAGCAAATATTAACTCAGGGGTACAGTTACTGTGTTTGTTTATTTCTTTTACTGAAGACAAAAGAAGATAATGTTGAAGAATGTGGGTTACCAAACACTGGCTGCTGATAGCAGGGAAAAAGTAAATAGTAGTCAGTAACTTATATTTAACAGTATAAAATAAACAGTACAAAAATAAAATAATTCTGGTTTGAAATATCTTAAAAGTAAATAAATGATGACAGAATTTTCATCTTGGGTCAATTATCTCTTTAATGTTAATAAAACACAACAACAAAACACTTTATTTAAATGTTGCTGCTTAAGCATTTATTTGTTTATAAAGTGTACTTGTATTTTGGCTATGTTTTAAAATCTTGTCACAAAAAAAATGTTTATCTTCGCCCACTTTGGTATTTGGTATTGTGTTATTATTGTGGAATTTAGTTTTGCCGAACTGCTCTGGCATCTTGCAATATGGTAAAATCAACACATCTCACAGAATCTTGATAGAGTTGATTTTCCTGAAAAATTAGTGATATGATATACATTGCCATCCAAACAACAATTTAAAAATTTTAAGGAATTGTTAGGAAAGAAAATTATAGTTTTTAGAAGGAGGCGTGTCCCCAAACCCCACCCCTAAACCCAGCTGTCATTGGGTAATTATCAAATCGCACTAAAATGTACAAATGAGATTGTACAACTGCGTATGATTTAGCTACTAAAACAAAAACCCACAACATCATCTTTCACTTACATTACTGTGCACACCATACACACTGAAGTGGGTCAAGGGAAATCAACACATGCTTTTGTGACTAATTAAGCAAATCATCTTTATGTAAAACACACAGGACAAACAGTCTCATGAATAATTATAAGACAACAACATCTAAGGGATTGCTGAAATGATTTGCCACATCACAACGTGACATTGTCATGATGAAGATTTTAAACCCTGAAGATAAGCTCCTTATTAACGAAGTCTCTTTAAGGCAAGTCATTTCACTCGGCGGCCATCTTTGAAACTCCTCTCGGGCAGTATGCTTGGGTATTCTGTCTGAATGGGGAAACATCAAATCCTTCAAAACTGTTTGTCAAGCTTACACATTTCCTTTTTTGAAACTATACAAGTGACAAATGTTGTGTATTCTATAGTGTTTTATTCAGTATTCTCAAATTTTGTTTTCTGCATTTTCCATTAATACGGACATGCTTAAGATAAAATGTTAATTTGTGTTGTATTTTCTAAACTACTGATAATATGTCTTCCAATTATCAAATATTATTTCAAATATTATCATTTAGACCATTTATTTGGAGAAAATGACAAGAGGTTTATTATACAATAATATATTGGTCTAGCCGGGGTCCACTGCCCAAGTCACGGGAAGGGTATCGATATATCCTTACTTTAATGTGTGCAGCAATGCGCTTTCCTGAGGCTGTGCCGATGTGCTGCCTAAAATCGAAAACTATTGTGAGAGAGCTCATTAAATTCTATTCGATGTTCGGGTTGCCTTGTATTATTCAAACAGATCGCGAAACTAATTTTACATAAAAAAATTTTCGGCAGATGCTCAATGATCTTATGATTACACATGTAACTTCATGCGCGTATCACCCACAGTCACAGGGAACGCTGGAGCGCTTCCATCAGACGCTCAAAGCTACACTGAAAGCTCTTTGTGTCCCTTTGTTGATGTTCGCTATTAGAGAATCGATGCAAGATTCTTTGAAGTTTAGCCCTGCAGAGTTAATGTTCGGGTTCACTCTTCGAAGCCCAATAAAACTTCTCAGCAAGAAATCGTTAGCTGTAAAACCTGCGTCGAAAGTATGTGCATTCTTTTCGTGAGCGTTTAAAGCATGTGCAAAATCTAGCCAGATCTAATTTAACTTCGGCTCAAGCAGTAAAGCTCATTATGATCAATGTGCGGTCAAACGTTCTTTCGAGTCAGGGGATTTAGTGTTCGCTCTAATGCCTGTTCCTGGCAGTGCTGTGCAAAACCGATTTTCTGGTCGTTACATGGTGGAAAGTAAGGTGAATGATGTGTTTTATGTGGTTCAAACACCTGAACGCAAAAGAGGTCTGCGCACTTGCCACATTAATATGTTAAAACCGTATCATGACAGAAATAAAGACCCCAAAGTAATTTAATATTAGTTGCATTGTGACATAATAAGATCTAGACAAAGAAAATTAATAAATACTGTTATAAATGTATTCAAAATTCATATTTACTTCTATAGCACTTTTAAAATGGGGATTGTGTTAAAGCAGCTTAACATAGAAGTTCTGGTAAATTGAAGCCACAATATCTGTTTAGGATACGGCCTGGTCCAGGATTATGGATACCTCTAGAAGTGCTCTGTGGTTGGCATCATCTCTTCACAGGTGTTGGATCACATCAATGGCAGTGCACAATCTCTAAAGGCCTCGGGATGAGTATCCCCAGATGGAACCCATTAACGTGGCTGCTGTTCATACTGTATTTAAACAAGATATATTAAATATCAACGCAAAAAAAAATAAATAAATACTATAAATGAAATTAGCAGTTATATAACATATACAACATAGAAACAAAAATGTAAAGTATATGGGTATTTTAAACAAAATGTCTGGTGCATTAAAACAGGAAGACTGTGTCCTGCAGGTGGTTTGTCAAGCCTGCTCACCTGCATGGAGCACACTCATGCATCATACTGTTATGTGATGCATGGTGTGTATGCTTTACTAAAAACATAGGTCTTTAATCTAGTTTTGAACTGAGAGAGTGACAGACATTATCAGGAAGGCTATTTTGGAGTTCAGGAGCCATAAATGAGAAAGCTCAACCTCCTTTAGTAGACTTTGCTATTCTGAGAACTACCAGAAGCCCTGAGTTTTGAGATCTTAAAGAGCGGGTTGGATTGTAGCGAGACAGAAGGTTGGTTAGATTAACAGAAGCTAGACTATTTAAAGTCTTATAGGTAAGAAGCAATATTTTATAATCAATACGCAACTTAGCAGGCAGCCATTTTCTTTATTTATTCATGTTAGTAAAATGATTAACTAACATTAATTAATGGAACATTACAACAGTTTTTCCTTTCCTCAATTCATTTACAGTTCATATATTCAAATTGAGTTGAGTTTGAAAATAAATGCAGTCTGGTCTAATTTTATTGAGTCTGTCTTGGCTCTCAATGGGTGTTTCGTAAAAAAAAAAAAAAAAAAATATATATATATATATATATATATATATATATATATATATATATATATATATATATATATATATATATATATATGCTTGTCAGGTCCAGGTAAGGAGTAATTTGAATCGATTCGTGTTGGGTACAAATATAAGGGCCAGAGAAAACCTCTACTCTAAGCTGCTACATTATGTAGAGCTTTGTTTACTAAAGAATATATAAAGAGGATTTGAACCTCAGCCTTAGTCACACTTAATGAAAACAGTATCACAAGACATTCTCACACGTAATTTAAAGTAGTCACTTGCAGTTGCTGGCTATATCGGCTGGTCTTAACACCAAATACCTGGATTTAAGTGCACAGAAAACCTGTTTATCACTACCCATGAGCCTTTGCTCCCCTTTAACACACACTTGATTCATTTAGAGCACGGTGTCCTCAAAGAGAAATGTCATTGTGTTCCAGAAAGGTGTTAGCTTGTTTGGATTTGAGTATCAGGTTAAACCCCTTTGTGGATCAAATATGTCAGCACAGTCTGAAAGACACACACACACATACACATACACACACACACACACACACACACACACACACACACACACACACAAACACACAAACGCTCATATCACTTCATACAAGGGAATTCAAATGTCGTACATTTCTCTAGAAGATCACACCTGCTCTGGTGATTAATCCCTGTCCCATGTGTGTGTGACTGCACACATCTCAATTTTACAATGCAGATTTGATAACAGGTGTGTTGGAGAAGGCACGCACACAATGCTTTTAACATATGCTCATAGCTAGCATTTGTGTACATGTGTCTATCATCCAACAGTCCATGACTTTGCCAAGGTCATCATTCTTGGGACCCGAGTCTCTTTTAGATCAAAAATAAATCAACAGACTTAAATTAAACAAGGTAAACGAGCTATGATAAACAATACACCAAAAATGGGCTCCAGGTTTTCAGTTCATTGTACATTTTATTATAGAGCAAGATACATTATACAGATTATTATTTAAATTTGTGCAGCTATTATATGTACAGTTTAGCACATCTAGAGTATTGGTTTTATTAAACACTTGCCACATAGTGCAAAAAAAAAGTATATACTCTACTGACATTTGTCACGCTTTAAAATAAGATATTAATTCATTTGAGTTAATATACTAACATGAATTATTATAAAAAATTGCTTGTACATCATTTATCAATCATAATTGAACATTTACTATTTCATTACTTTAATCTGGCACATGTGTGTGAGTGAAGTGCATTATGTGATCGGTAGTTCATTAAAGTGTCAGATTAGTACCATTCGCAGATGTGATTGTGACAGAATGACTGTCAAAAATGATTTTATAAATTCTGAATTTGTATATATTTTAAAGCAATTACAAGCATAAAAAATAACTGCTTGTTTTTTTTCTATTTAAATTTGGGTAAAATATAAAATCATATGAGAGTGACGTAGTGGCGCAGTAGGTAGAGCTGCTACCTCACAGCTAGAAGGTCGCTGGTTCGAGCCTCAACTGGGTCAGTTTGCATTTCTGTGTGCAATTCTGCCTTCGCGTGGGTTTCCTCTGGGTGCTGTGGTTTCCTCCACAAGTCCCAAGACATGCGGTAAAGGTGACTTGGATAAGCTAAAATTGTCCGTTGTGTATGTGTGTGAATGAGCGTTTATGGGTGTTTGCCAGGGATGGGTTGCAGCAGGAAGGGTATCCGCTGCGTAAAACATATGCTGAATAAGGTGTTTATTCCGCTGTGGCAACCCCTGATAAATAAATTGACTAAGCCGAAAAGAAAATGAATGAATGAATAAAATATCCAATAGAAATTAATAGCACCCAGTTACTTATTCTGTTAACACTTTAATTTAAATATTAATGACCACTGTTAGCTACTGGCTTATTGCCTGCTTGTTATTAAGATTCAATTCAATTCAATTCAGCTTTATTTGTATAGCGCTTTTACAATGTAGATTGTGTCAAAGCAGCTTCACATAAATGGTCATAGTAACTGGATCAGGGTAGTTCAGTTTTTATTGTTTAAGTTCAGTTCAGTTTAGCTCAGTTCAGTGTGGTTTGAAGTCATTATTGAGAGTCCAAACACTGAAGAGCAAATTCATCGATGAGTAGCTTTTCAGATCCTGAACCATGCAAGCCAGTGGCGACAGCGGAGAGGGAAAAAAAACTTTACCAATAGGAGAGTGAAGAAAAAAAACCTTGAGAGAACCAGACTCAGTTCGGCACGACCATTTTAATTTCTCCGCTGGCCAAAAGTCTTGTGCAGAGCTGCAGTCTCAGCAGTGAAGGCTGGAGGCTGGCCTCAGCGAAGACTCGTCTGTCCCTGGAGCGTCACTGAAATCAGTCTCATACTCTCCACTCCCCCACTCCCCCATGACCAACAGCGCAGCAGCAGCTCAGGATACGGCCTGGTCCCGGATATGGACACCTTGGGATTATCTCATCGCTGGTCTTGGGTCCAATCAGCGACTCCGCATAATCTGAGGACCTCGGGATGAGTATCCCCAGGTGGAAATGGAGAATAAAGAGAATAATTAGCGTAGCTGCTGTTCATAGTGTATATAAACAAGATTGTGTGGAAACCCGCTAAGTGATGCTTTGAGTGTATGCTTTACTAAACAGATAGGTCTTTAATCTAGTTTTAAACTGCGAGAGTGTGTCTGAGCCTCGGACATTATCAGGAAGGCAATTCCGGAGTTTAGGACCCATAAAGGAGAAGGCTCGACCTCCCTTACTCAACTTTGCTATTCTAGGTACTACCAGAAGCCCGGAGTTTTGAGATCTTAATAGAGCGAGTTGGATTGTAGCGAGACAGAAGGTTGGTTAGATAAACAGGAGCTAGATTATTTAGAGCTTTATAGGTGAGAAGTAATATTTTAAATTCAATACGAAACTTAACAGGCAGCCAGTGTAAGGAGAAGATATTGTCTGTTTGTTTGTACTTATACTGCAAAAAAATGATTTGCTTAATTTGAATTTTTAATTAACTTGTAGTCTAAATATTTAAATCAAAAAGCATTGTATTGACCAGTGTTTCCCAACTCTAATTAAGATTAGGTTGAAAATATGTACTGTTGAAACAAACACACCAACCCACCAGGGGCCTCATGTACAAAGACTTGCGTTTAATTCAAACTAAAACATTGCGTACACACAAAGCTGTAAATGTCCGTACGCAGCATATAATTCAGATGTTTGAAACACTACGTACTCAGAATCCCACGCATATTTTCTTTGTACATCCAAATTAACATGAAACTGAGCGCACGAACACAAAACCCCTCCCTGCCTCCTCCCCCTTAATAAATTTGATTATGAGTCTAGTTTGGCAAAACCAAACAAAAAGCAATGACAGAAGCAAGTAAAAAAAAAAAAAAAACTTCACAGAATGTGAATTGGAGGTACTCCTTTCGGAGGTAGAACGGAGAAAAACTGTGTTATTTGCAAGTTTGTCCTCCTGAATTAATAAAAATAATTCCAATAGGTCTTCTGCAGTATTTGTGATGATTGGAATGCAGCTCAACAGATGAATAATCTGAAAAATCAACCTTCTGCCCCTTTTCCAAATGATAAACTATAAGTCAAGTTTGTTGCCCTTACAACTGGGATCAACGACAAAACTTTTGTTAGGTAGTATACTGTTGGTGTGCCTCCAGAAACAGAGTTGAGAAACACTGGACTAGACAATTAACATATTGTTTTGTTTTCAGAAGTAAAAATAAAGTAAGTTTTTATTTATTATTATCTGTCAATGGGATAAGTAAAATCATTTTATTTTAAACCAAGGGAAAAAAACAACATTATTTTACTTTCTTCCTTGCAGATACTTTTGCTTGTTCTAAGAAAAAACCAACTTAATTTCGATTTATTATTTCTAGTATTGCACTGCATTCCTTGGAGCAATATTGTTAATGAAAATATAAGGAGTAGGTTTTTGTGTTACATTAAATATTAAGCCAACTTACCTGCCAGGCATTACTACTTTTTATATAGATACACAAATGCTGAATTTTTGGCAATAACACTATTACATTAGGCTAACACCTACACAATTATTCAAGTTAAATACACATTAGGTTTATGCGTTAGTATTTTGTGCTAATTAAATGACCAAACAGCTAAAAGACTTCACTTGATTTATCTGTCGTGTTATATAATATATATTGAATTACTTTGAATTATGAACTGTATTTCTTGAATAAGTACAGGCTGGGATACATAAAATCAGAAGCAATTATATGTGTAAGAAAGGAGAAGAATGACATGTACTGTTTTAAGTGCTGTCAGCTGTTAAAACATGTTCTGTGCAGAGTGATGTTAGTATTTTTAGAGTTAAGAGGAGCACATGCAAGGACTTCCTGCACATCGGTATGGCATTTATGCCCACTGTGCAGACAACTCAAACACGTGTGTGGGTGGGTGGGTGTGTGTGTGTGCAGGAGCACGTATGTGGCTGTGTGTCTCCTGGGTGATGCATGTGCGTGCAAAGCATTGAGTGCAACTGCATGTAGATGATGATTGTCATGCATGTTCATGTTTGTGCATAATATGTAGGTTGTGTGCAATGGAATTTTAAATTATTAGACATCAAATTTAAATTTTATGAATTCATTGTTTTTTTTTTTTTCAAAGGAGGAAGAAAGGTATAAAATTAAAGGCAAGAGTATTAGACCTCTTGTGAAATTTTCATTATTTTTCAAATACTTTCTAATTGCTGTGAGCAGAAAATTTTTTCCACACATTTTAAACATAACTCTTTTCTAATAAGTAATTCATTTAGTCTTTGCCATGATGACAGTAAATAATATTTAACCAGTTATTTTGCAAGTTTACTTAAGTGCAATTTAGCCCTTGTGCACTGTTCATATTTGTTATGTTAGAGGTGAAAGCATCCACTGAATTAAACTAAATAAAAAAGATAAATAAAAATGTATCTGATTAATATATTTTTTCATATATATATATATATATATATATATATATATATATATATATATATATATATATATATATATATATAAGTGTGTGTGTGTGTATGTGTGTGTGTGTGTGTTATAAAAAATATAAATCAGTTAACCAACCTCAGTCCTAAACAAAAGACTACTAAATGTTTTTAGAAATTACAGGATTTTAACTCTTTAACTGCCAAGTTTACAAATGATGTCACTGATTTGGTGAAAAGAATACACAAAATGAACTATTTTCAATATAAAAAGTAATTGTGGACTGGATTTTTGTAACCTTTTATCACAGTCATGGACGTGTAAATGATTAGTAACAACATTGGCTTTGATGCATTGTTAGATTAGAATTTTTTTCTCCCTAATTTATTGTTGGTGGCTGTTTTGCCCCATTGACTTCCATTATAACCACATTTGATGGTCTTTTTTTTTTCCTGAGAGTTTTAGTTCTGAGAGCTGTTATGGATATTTTGATATTCTTAGACACATCAAGGTAAGTGTGCAAAGGTCACTCACAGACAGACACGCGTACACATACTTTAATTTGTTGTTATACTCAATATAAAATCCAGAAACTAAGCTTTTTTTTGTACATGCCTATCTGAAGGGTTAATGGTGCCAGCTGATGATCAACAGTAACATTTTACTTCTTCCCAACAGGGAAAAACGACCAAAAAATCAAAAATGCATGGTTATATAGTGTCATGGCTTTGCAATCAAAATAATGTGGTTATAATGGAAGTCAATTGGGCAAAAACAGCCACCCATGGTAAATTAGGGAGAATTTTTTTTTTAATCAATCAAACGCAATGTTGTTTCACAAGTTCAAACTTTGATAAAAGGTATTTTAAAAAGTCCACAATTACTTTTTAATATTGAAAATTCGTCATTTTGTGTGGGGTTTTTCCACCAAATCAGTGACATCATTTATAAATTTGGCAAATAAAAAGTAAAATCCTGTGATTTAAAAATATATATATTTAGTAGTTTTGATCAGAACTGAAGTTGATAAACAAATTTGTGCAAAAAAAAATATTTTTTTATTTATCTGTTGCATTTTTACAGCAGTTTAATTTAGTGGATGTTTTTATCTCTAACATAACAAAAGGGTAGTAAATTTGCCTTTATTGTTTATTGTTGAGGATTTTTTTTTTTAATTCAAAGCATTTCTCAAAATATGTGTCAAACTAAGATTTGTCAGTAAAAATCTTTCTGCTAGCTGAAACTCAGAACAAGTTATGGCCAAATTAAGACTCAAAATCACCCCATAGTGGATGAAAACATCCCCAACAGCACATTAAAGGGTTAAAGGCTTAACTGGGTTCATTAAGTTAACTAGGCAATTTAGGACAATTAGGCAAGTATTTGGAGAACATTTGTTTGTTCTGTAGCTAATTGGGTGGAAACATCTTAAGGGGGCTAATAATATATACATTTTACATTTTAAAACCAATTTTATTCCAGCCAAAATGAAATAAATGAGACTTTCTCCAGAAGAAAGATTATTATAGGAAATTCTGCCCTCGCTCTGTTAAACATCACTTGGGAAATATTTGAAAAAGAATTCCAATTTTGAAGGAAGGCTATTAATTCAAATCTATATTGACATATAATAAGAAATAGGTAATAAAAAAAGTCTCTTTACGTTCTCACAGACAAACAGGTTCCCTTTGTGCACATAAAACTAACACAGCTGAACATATTCATGCTGACAGATGGCCCTTAGGGTTTTTTTTCTGTCTCCAGGAAAACATTTATTGATATCTTTCCTGAAAAAAAAATTGTGGGAGGAGTGGGGAATAGCAAAAATATGATCTGCCCATCCATGCACAGAAAGAAATAAAGATGTGTGTATTGATCGCAATGAAATGAGCAGCTCTTGGCATAACTGTAGATAGTGTGCGGTAAACAGCTCTTAAATTTTACCGATACTGATTGATATGTTAGAAATGAAGAAAAGAGACTGTGATTTTTTTTAACAGTACTTTAATTTAAAAAAAAAGGGAAATGCTGAAGCAAATTGCAGTTTATTTGTTTGCATTTTTGAATTTGTGATCCATGTGAAGCATAATTTACATTCTCTCTTGGACTCTTAAAATTAAATAAAAGAGTATTTTTCCTGTTGAGGGCAGCACAGTTTCTCAGTGGTTAGCACGGTCACTGGTTCGAGTCCCAGCTGGGCCAGTTGGCATTTCTGTGTGGAGTTAGCATGTTCTCCCCATGTTCATGTGGGTTTCCTCCGGGTGCTCCGGTTTTCCCCACAGTCCAAAGACATGAATTGGCCATAGCGTATGTGAGTGAATGACTGTGTATGGGTGTTTCCCAGTACTGGGTTTAAGAATGTTAAAATGTTACTTCTATATTTTTAATAATAACAGTTTGGCAACCACATCTCTGGCTACTTTATTAAGTACACCTTACTAGTACCAGGTTGAACACCCTTTTGCCTTCAGAACTGTCTTAATCCTTCATGGCATAGATTCAACAAGGTACTAGAAATATTCCTCAGAGATTTTAGTCCATATTGACATGAAAGCATCACACAGTTGCTGCAGATCTATAATGCAAATCTCCCAATCCACCACAACTCAAAAGTGCTCTATTGGATTGAGTCTGGTGACTGTGGAGGCCATTTGAGTACAGTGATCTCATTGTCATGTTGAAGAAACCTGTCTGAGATGCTTTGCGCTTTATGACATGGCACGTTATCCTGCAGGTAGTATACTCTATCCAGTCTGGCCATTCTCCTCTGGCCTCTGGCATCAACAAGACATTTGCACCCACAGAGCTGCCGCTCGCTGGATATTTTCTCTTCTTCAGACCATTCTCCATAAACCCTAAAGATGGTTGTGTGTGAAAATCCCAGTAGATCCGCAGTTTCTAAAATACTCAGACCAGTCTATTTGGCACCAACAACTGTGCCACGTTTAAAGTCACTTAAATCCCCTTTCTTACCCATTCTGATGCTCAGTTTAAACTTCAACAGATCATCTTGACTATGTCTACATGCCTAAATGTTGCTGAGTTTCTGCCATGTGATTGGCTGATTAGAAATTTGTATTACAGAGCAGTTGGACAGGTGTACCTAATAAAGTGCCGGTGAGTGCATAGTTCTGGGAGAATACAATCAAGCAGATAAGCAGATGCCATGATTAAAGTGATCAAGTAATAATATTTAGTAGTTATTAAAAATTAAACTCTTTTTTTTTTTTCCAAGTATATGCTGTTTTTTTTTTCGTCGTCAATGTAGAGTGGAAATGACCGAGCACATGCATTGATGTTAAGCCAGCGGAGGGTAACCTTAGAGGCAGGCTAGCTGTAGTTCCAGTTCATTAAGGCTAGTCTAAATTAATTCAGGAGCTCCGGATGACATCTGAAAATTCAATTCAAGGTTGATCTAAACACTAGTTTACCCTTTGGGTAGATCTATAGAAGGTAAAGGGTCGACAAGTACATCTCTCTGTCCTTAATAAAGGGGCTCAAGAATGAGCTCCCTCAGGACACAACAATACAGAGAAACACTAGAGATGAAGAGGGAATGATCTCTGGAAGGATTAAAAGGGCTTTTTAAATACATTTTGCAGGGTTTTTCTTTTATAAGTTAAACTCCGTTAGACATTCTATCTATAATTCTATTGTTATCATTTATTAACTCTGTTGTTTTTTCTGTGTTTTATGGGGAGAAAAGTCTTACTTGGGGATCATAAATATTTTCAAGAGCATTAAAGGATTTAACCCACCTCAAACTTTCAAACTGTAGTTTATTTAAGCTGTACAAGCATACTTGAGTTAAGTAGCTCTGATAGCTAATTAAATATGCTTTAGTGAGTGTCTAGCATTCTCTCTCTGGTGAGAAACTAAATTTGTTGCTATTTTGATTAGGTCAGCGGGGTTAGACCAACCATGGTCTCCCAGGAGAGAGCTACAGCCTGAGAAGGTTATATAGTGAAATAGTGGTGAAGAGGCTTGGGGGAGAGCATAGTGAGTATGCTGTAGATTTACATTTTTAGCCTTTGCATATTTATTAAGGAGAGAGTTACGTGTTTGTGTTTTTAAAAGGTTGTGTTTTTGTTGGAAATCTCTCTTAAATCATTATACCGTACATCAGCAAAAAATTAAGAGACCACTTGAAGACTCTTCATTTGAAGATTCTCTGGAATTATGGTTTATATTTTTTGCTAATGATAATATTAGTCAATAGTAATAATGTTAGTGACCTCCAAGTTATGATGTGTGCCCAATAATCAGAAATCCATCTAAAGCAGGCTTTCCTCGGCTAGTCAATCTGACATTTACCCTGACTTTGAAATCATTTTGGTTGTTTAAGTCTTTGGTTTCAAAATCCATAATTTTTGTTCCAGTTTATTATTTTTTTAACTAAGCACAAAGTTGTGGTTATTAAATATTATTTAATTTTTCAGGTCAACCTTACAAGATTTAACAAAAGGGGCAGTGCAACCAAAAAATTGCCAAAATCAAAATACTGCAAATACTAGCATAAAAGTTCATTTATATTAATTTCTATGTTGAATGAAATAAATGAGTTTGCTATAACTAACGTGCAAAAGATATAGCCCTTTTTACAGTAATTTGCTGTAGTAATGCTACATGCCTTAATTTCACAATAAAATTATGAATACAACATATTAATGTGATTTCTTTTTTACTGTGTCATTACATCCTGTAAAGTGATACTGATGTAATTTACTGTAAAAAAATTACAGTAACTTGGTATCTGAATTTTAAACTAAATCTAGAATTTTTTTACAGTGCAGTTTTGCTCAGTTACTTCTGCAAAACAGTAAGTGCATTTCTCAAAACAATGCATACAATAGCAAAACACCATGGATTACCTGCAAAACCTAGTCTCTTGCTCAAAATCCCTAGCTCATCTCTCAAAACTAAATTTCTGTATCAATTCTGTCAATTTCTGTAACAAGTCTGTGCCGTCAGAATGACAAGTCATTTTGTATAGATAAGACAGTCAAATTACTTTGTCATGTTGTCAATATAACAGTCGAGAGGGGTGTTCTGATGTAAACTTTTGCAATTTGTTTTCTTTTTTTTTTTTTTGCTGTTTGTACTGTAATTTGTTGACAGATCGTGTCATTATGATACAAAAAGGAAAAGACAGTACTGCATAGCACAAAGAAAAAACAAAACAAATGTAGAAAAGTGAACATACCACAATCTCCCTTCAGATGCATCTTTTTTAGAAAAAGTCAAGATTCACCTGGGAGAAATTTACCAATTGTAAACAGATATAGATTTTAAAAATCTAAGAAAATTCTAAATGTATAGAAAAATCCACTATGAAAAATATTATGACAACTTATTCAGACATTTTGCATAAAATCGTTTGCATATATTTTATCAAAATATTTGCAACTTGTTTAACGGAATAAAAAAACTGTTTTTTTTTGATGTGCACAAGTACACGCGACACAATGATCTGAAAATTGGACAAGTAGTTTTGAGAATTTCAATTCTGATCTAAAAAATGTACTACTAAAAAAAACAGTAAATCTACCAATGAAAACTGGAATACGTGTATATTATATCCCTTTAAGGCAATAGTTAGTACCTTCTGATTCACGTTTCACCAAATGTTAACATGATCATTACATTTCTGATATTCCCACAGCTCAAATTCAAATGATATGTGTCACATACTTTACTCAATCATGCATAGCAGTCAAATTCTACATATCATGAGGGTCAAACTGACATTTACTGTATATACCATTTGAAAGCTGGATGAACTAGCTTTTGGTTTATATACAGTATTTAAGATTAAGATTAAGATACATTTTGAAAAGCTAAGGGTTTAAAATAATCAAAATAGTAAAAATATTGGCTTTAATGTTGTCCAATTTAGATTCTTAGAAATGCATATCACTAAATTCTGATGGGGCTATTCTAACAAATATAATTGTGCATCTTAAAGAGCCCATATTATACATGAAATAAGGTCATATCTTGGTTGTAAGGGTCTCCAACAACAGTCTAATATGCATGCAAGGTCAAAAAACACTTTCATGGTCTTATAATCTGCATTTATTTTTACCTAATTATCCCAGCGACTCCTGTATGAATCGTCCAGTGATTCATTTGTTCCCAAACCCCTCCTTAGCGCGAAGCTAATCTGCGCTGATTGGGCCGATGACAGTCTGTCGCGATTGGTCGACTGCCTTCAGTCAGAGAGGGAAATGGCCAATAGCTAATCAGCAATTTAAAAAGTAATCACAGTTCATACACGCTCGATAGTGTAGGCGTGGACTTTAGCTGCCACACTATGGCGAGTGGATAGTGCCACGGATAACCGAACGAAGGAGACAGTCGTGTACTCGCCATACCACACACACACAAAAACACACACACACCTCCGGATGACAACGCTCCCGCTTCAGCCCGCACCCGCCAGGTTTTAGCCTGAGAACCCGCTCCGTTTTCTGCCCGCCGCGCCCGGTCCCGATAGAGCGGAGAACACAACCAAATATCACCCAGTATACAGTCCAGACAGCCAAGCTGTCTGTATAGACACATACACACAGCACAAAGCAAACAGAGCTCGTTCGTTCGTTCGCTCTCTCTCTCGCTCTCTCTCTCTCTCTCTCTCCCTCCCCCTCCCCGCGCCAGATTTCTGCGGCGCGGGAATACATTTCCGAATAAATCGCGGGAGCAGAACTCTAGCACGGAGCTCCATAAACAAACAGCACGCGTCGCGTTTTTAACGTGACTTTGCACGCGATAAGATAATATATCCAGTTAACCTGATACAGTACACGCGGTTACAAGTAACAAATCACAACTAAATACATTTGCAAGCTAGAGTCAACGAGGCAACTTTAACCGCACGTACTTACACTTGAGAAATGTAGGAAGAAACCCATCCTGACGTCCATCAGTTACTCTTTACTGATCCTTCCTTTAACAAACTCAGATGAAGTATTCTTTGTAGCATGTAGCTTCCAGAAGTTTCCAACTGCTTGGTTATAATGCTGATGTTTCATCTTTGGGTAGAGACTCAATATATCCATCTGCAGTGTGACTTCAATCGACCGGCATGTTTGTGTGCGTGTGTTTGTGGGTGTGCGTGTGTTTGTGGGTGTGTGTGTGTGTCTGGGTTACTGCGTCAGAGGGCGGGGCCTCAGGTTTGAAATCTCCCGGGTTTGCGCGTGCACGTGAAAAACTTTGTTTCGTTCGTACGTCATGGCGAAACACCTAATGAGTCGGTATCAAGGCGACTCGTTTGAAGCACTATGATTCGACTCTTTTATAGATGAATCAACAGTTTTAAACACTGTATTCTTACAGATTTAAGCCTTAGCTGGATACTTCACTTCACTTAGAGCTGTGTTACACACTACATGGAGGGGAATTTTCAAAAACCCATAATATGGGCTCTTTAAGACTGGTTTTGTGGTTCAAGTTCACACACACACACACACATAATATAATATAATATAATATAATATAATATAATATAATATAATATAATATAATTTAATATAATATAATATAATATAATATAATATAATATAATATAATATAATATAATATAGTGGTGTCACAGTGGCGCAGTGGGTAGCACGATTGCCATACAGCAATAAGATCGAGACAGTTGGCAATTGTGTGGAGTTTGCATGTTCTCCTCATATCGGTGTGGGTTTCCTCCGGATGCTCTGATTTCCCCCGCAGTCCAAAACATGTGCTTTCCGTGAATTGAATAAGCTAAATTGGTCGTATGTGTGTGAAAAAGTGTATATGGGTGTTTCCCAGTGTTGGGTTGGAGCTGGAAGGGCATCTGCTGCATAGAACATATGCTGGCTAAGTTGGAAGTTCATTTCCCCTGTGGCAACCCCAGAATAATAAAGGGACAAAGCCAAAAAGAAAATAAATGAATGTATAATATAATATAATATAATATAATATAATATAATATAATATAATATAATATAATATAATATAATATAATATAATATAAAACAATATAATATGATATAATATGATTGATATAATATAATTTAAAACAATATAATATAATATAATATAATATAATATAATATAATATAATATAATATAATATAATATAATATAATATAATATAAAGGTACAATTTGAGAAATTTGAAATTAAATAGTAGAATATATTAGGAAAAATAGGTGCCATACGGCTTGTAAGACAGTGGAAAATCACAATAAGTGATATGAGCTTAACAGGAAAATAAATAAAAAAGGAAAATCTCTCTTTCTGTTTCTCAAATTCACTCCATCCTCTTCCAGAATTCATCTGTCTATGCTTGCGGATCATTAATCTGTTTTTCTGTCTTCATGTTTTGTGTGATGGCGGACTGAGGGTGTGTGTGGACCCCCCGAGTTCTGTTTGTGCTGACTCAGCACACATTCACTTATAATTCAGACTCCTGTCACAGACTGATTCGCAGAGGTTGGGATTTGGTCTAATTGCATTGTGGGCCCCCTGTGATGCTTCTACGGATAGACCGACCGGGCCGCTCTTTGCTTTCAGGGACTCCCTTGTCAGCAGAAAAAGTGATGGGCGTTATACCACGGAGTTAGGGAGAGGAGACGTAGTGCGGTCGGGACCAAAGTGTCTCTGTGGGAGAACAAAGTGTAATTAAAAGACTCTTAATGGATCTATTAATGAATGAAACATCCAGGAGCCCGTGTGTGTGTGTGTGGGTGTGTGTATGTGTGTGCACTCAGCATCTGCTAACACCACTTCAATTTCATATGCTTTCTGCATGGATGAATATGCAAGAGTACATTCTCCCACAGAATTACAGCTTGCTTTACTGTTGCTGTTCGTTAACAGTTAAAATCCAATTTACGCAAAGCACTCCTCACTATTCAAGGTTTAAAATTCTAATCTCATCTTTTTTTTCACATCTGTTTGGGTTTATCTTACTTCTCTAGAGAGGATGATGAAGTCTTTTGATAACAGTATCTTTTCTGAGCATGACACACAGCATTCTTATAGATATGTGAAATATACTGACATTGAGGAGAAGAAACTTTTGAATAAAGTATTTTTGTTTTATGTGCATACAAAAGTATTCTCATAGCTTGATAATATCCAAGGCATATGGTTGTTTTATGGTTTATGGTACCTTTTAGGACTTTAAGAAGTTAAGAACTTTGCTGTCTACACTCAAAAAATATCCACATTATCCATAATGTTTCCATATTTTGTAATTCACAAGTGGTTTTGTTTATATAAGACTGTGGATTGTATTATGAGACCTTGATTTCTGCTCTGTCGACTTTTTCAACTCTACAGTTTAACAAAGTCACCTTTATTGACATTTTTAGTAGTTTGAAACAATATAATTATAACACTTGGTTCTGGCATTGGAGTTGAGGATACACAGGCAGTTTATTAAAGTGAGAATGGTCAGGCAGGCAATGATCAAACAGGTGCAAACAGAATCATAAGCATAGTCATAGACAGGTTTATAGTCAGTAAAAAGGCAGCAAAATATTATTAACGAAAAAACAAGGCTTGGGGTCCAAAGACACAGCAAGACATGAAATCGCTTTATGGTGTTACAATAAAAGACCCAGCACTTCATGTGTGCAAGTGTGGTGTATAAATAGACCAGGATATCAGTCCATGATGAGTTACCAGCTGTGTGTGTAATCAGTGGAAATCAGGAACTGGTGTGTGTGTGAGGTGCATGCTGGGAGTTGTAGTTTGTTAACGTGGTGTGTCGTTCCTGTGTCGGTCTGTACTTGCAGTTTATAACAAAGTATCTGCATCGAAATATACAAGACCAACCCAGACAATATATAACTTTAAACTATTAAAAATTTTCATAAAAGTCACTTTTTTTCTAACTTTTTAGTGTTAAAAGTTGTTGGAAGATCAAGGTTCTATAATTAAAAATGTAAATAAACGTGTAAAATAAAAACATGAATCATAAAATACAGAAAATGGCTCATTTATGGATATTTTTTACACTTTGGGGAGCGATCAGATTTTACCTTAAATATTATTATATTATTATAGTTTTTTTTTTAATTCTGAAGATGAATAAAATTTGACAAAAGTAGTAAATTTACATTGAAATCCTTTGAAGTTTTAACCTCTAAATTTCCACTTTCAATTAATTACTAGCGTTTAGTAATCAAAGTTTGTCTTCCCACACTGTAACTTTAACTATTGCATCACACATCATATATCAAGTCAGAAGTTGTCTAGGTTTAAAATGTAAAAATCCAAAAATATATTTGTTACAAAAAACATTAATTTGCTTTTTAAAACGTGTTACGCATTGGCATTATATTTTTGATTAATTTATGTGCGTTTGGAAGCTCATAATTAGATAAACGTTTGTACATATTTACATTTGTGATTGTGGTGCACATATTGAGCTCTTGGAACAGGCAGAAAAACTGAACATCTTCTATACAGTTTGTAAGTTTTGAATGGGTTTCCGCGTGTCCTCTCATTCAACATTAGCTCTTTCCAAGGTCACTGGCTGTATGGTAAACACAGCGTCTGAAATATAAATGACTTTTTTACTGCAGGTCACCCTGTCATTGTTCCTAATACGCTCTTAAGCTGTGATTCGCTATATAAATGTTAAATGGCAGTTAGGCGAGGAAGTGGAGGATGTGTTTGTGTGTGCTGATGGAGAGGTTAGCATAGCGTGTCACAGCTCTGTGGAGGGCAACAATTTTGGTTGTTGGCAAGTCAGTGAAAAAATGAAAGAATGAGCCTTTGGGTCAAATAATTGATGTGAAAGGAGAAACAAACTGGTTGTCCCTTACATTTACTTTTTTTTTATTTTAAACATACTTGTATTGTTACAATATGTTGATGATATGTGGTGTTTGGAGATTGCATGTTTTCCCGTGTTAGTGTGGGATTCCTCCAGGTGCTCCAGTTTCCCTCACAGTCCAAAGACATGCACTATAGCTGAATAAGATTAAATTAAATTGGTCGTTTAGTTAGCGGTTCCTTCTACTGTGGCGAGCCCTGATAATTAAAAGGAAGCTGAAGAAAAATGAATGAATAATTGAATGAATGTTGATACTTTATGTTTGTTTGTAATTTATTAATTATTTATTAATGAAAAATGAATTGAGATTATGTCTTGAATGACGGTTCATTCCATTCTACTGACTACTGATAAATAAGGGACTAAGCTAAAGGCAAATGAATGATGAATTAGTTATGTCTTGAATTTTGAGTTTAGTTTTCCTTGCACTACGGTGGCAACATTTTTTATATGTTTTAACTGAATACATTTCAGTGTGTTTTATTGCTTAAAACAAAAAAAATACTTTGCCAGGGAAGATAATAATAATAATAATAATAATAATAATAATAATAATAATACATAATAAATACAATATGAATTATGATAATAATACAATTATTATTATCAGTATTAATATTATTTTATTTATTATATATATATATATATATATATATTTTTTTTTTTCAGATTTTATTGTGCAATTGTTTTGTTTCAGTAATAGTTTTATAAGAAGCCTATTGTGTTCACTAAGTTACCTGATTTGAATGTTATCACTCGATTGATTTGGCATTATCAGTAATTATCAGCTGATAGATAACGGGCTTTCTGCATCTACTGGTAGGCTCAGAAGGCTGTTGTCATCCATCCACATGGTTAATCAGCTATATTAATAGAGAAGATTCCAGATCTGTTTTTACATTACTGTGACAGTTGGGGTAGGGGTAGATGTTAATAAAATACAATTAATAGGAAATTTAACAAATAATATAAATAATTCTTGTTAACCTCCGGCCACAGCCGTATGTGATCTATAGCTATGTGGATGGATGATAACGGCCTTCTGAGCCTCAGAAGCATGCAGACATTAAAGGTGAGTCCTTCGAAGTCTACACAGGCCGAACCGAGCATTTTGAAATGAGACAGTCTAGCCTACAGAGGACTGATCTCGTCACTCAGTAATCTTAACAGCTGGCGTTAATAAGCAGTAATAAAAATTATGACTTTTTTTTTCAAAATTATTTTAAAACTTTTTTTAAGTGATCTGAAGGCAAAAAAGGTTTAAAAAGCTGAAAATATATATTTCTTTGATCCATACATGTACATATAAAAACGTAAACTCTCTTTAACATCAATTTTTAGTAAGAAATGTGTCTTACTCTTTTCGTTTTTTAACATGTGTTTAGATATTCAAGTGAAATAAACGCTAATTCATACATTTAATCTGTAGTTTTCTTTTAAAAACATCCTGCCATTATCAGCGCTCACTGAATCTTGGGATGTTCGAGGCCACAAAGGATCCACCGGGTTACCCTTTATTGCCTGGGAAACAAAAAATGCATTTTGATGCTGTGTTTGAAGGAACCCAAAGTTCTTTTAAGGCAGGTTATTTTACTCGGCGTCCATCTTTGAAACTCCTCTCGAGCAGTAGTCTTGGGTATTCTGTCTGAATGGGGAAACATTGAATTCACCAAAACTGTTGGCCAAGCTTTCATTTCTAAACGTTCGAATCAAACATAATCGGCATTTTTTTAAAGGAATGAGATCATGACACCAACCTTATATCAAGAGATACCACTTAGATATGCTTAGCGTTTATATCAGGTGTGGCATGCTGTCCCAGGAGAGAACCCTGAGCATGGAGATATTGATCCTGCTCAGTCAATAAGCATATACGGGGATCCAAGATCAGGTAGGTCTCGAGAGCTCCCCCTTAGAAAAGGGAGGAAAACGGAGGAGATAGGGTGGAAAGGGGATTCTTCCAAAATGAAGTTAGAGCAGTAGAGAGAAAAAGATCCATCTATAGTTAACTAGAATCACTCTGATTGGATTATTACTGATTACAGAGGAGAAGCCAGTCATGCTCAATCATATCACGTTCTCCTCTCGAAATTAGTTTGTGAAACTTCACTTTTGGCTGTTCTACATATCATCATCCTCTGGATAATAATTGTCTGATCGCACTGCTCTTTTGAAGTAATTCACAAGATCTTGATGGCGAATCTCCTCCAGAAAAGACTATTTGTTTACAAGTTTGTGGGTGTCCATGTAGTTGCTTTCATGTGATGTGTTTGACAGAAAGGACTGTACCTCATGTTCATTTCATACAATTTACAAAACCAACTACACTTGAAAACAAAGGTTTTTTGGTTAATTTAAAAGCACATATGTCAAGCTTTATTTGGATATATGTATTACAGTATGTCTGTAAAGCAAGTATTTGCTGAGATTTCCAGTTCGTTTGTTGACCATCGAACTATCATAAAGGCACATGTCTGGTCTGAGCTCCTCCCCAGAGAAACGTCAGTCTATAGCGACCAATGATTGGCTCCTCTACTTGTAGGGGAGGCTTCATTCACCATATTGACCGTTACACTTTTCCTCCATTCAAAACAGCACGAGTGACATTCTGTCTTGTATACTCTATAGTCATTGAGGAGCCTTCAATTTTTTTTTTTTTTTTTAATGAGACCCTTTCAATGTACCCTTCGGAGGATGCAGCCTCTGAAATAAGACACAGCTAAAATAACTCTATTTTGTTATATGTTTAAATATAATTTATCATTCTACTTTTTCTGCAGTCATTACTCCACTTCTGTTATATTATTTAATAACAATACAATTTTAATATAGGTCATTCGTATATTTTAATGAAGGCTAAGAGGTGAGGTTTCAAGTCTATTTATTCCTACGATACACTTTACAGACTCATGCTCTCCTCTAAATAAGCTTGGAGAATAGCAGCATGTTTGTACAGTAATAATATTGAAAATCCACCACTCTCTTTTTTTCTACTGAAGAAGCACTTTTTTTTACCCACTCTAACGATATCCTCTGGGATAAACTGAGGCAATTAGTTGCGTTTTGTCCAGAATTCTAAGACTGTAATTATTTCATTGATAACCCTCATTATCATTACATACAGTCAGGAGCCAGCCATTAAGAGGCTGCCAGGCATTTTCAACAGGGGTTTCCAGATCCCCTCAAGGAGATGCCGAAGGAAAGCCCTTTCCCTGTGTTGCCCGGAGAGATTTGTCAGTGGAATACCTGGCAACCCAGATTCCGCATTACCGCAGTGAATCAATGCATACGTGGCAGCGATGAATGAATCACCTTTGAGGAGAGCGTGAATGAGCGAGAGAGATAAAGCATGGTCACAGGGGGAAGCCTCTGAGTGTGTGTGTGTGTGTATGTGTATGTGTGTGTCTGCAGCCTCTGCAGGGTGTGTTCTTATGATGTATAAATGAACGCAAGTGGGGAACATAAATACAGTGCAGACGCAGCACAATGTTAAACTTGAATTATGTCTGCTTGTGATAACAGATTCATCATGAGTGATTCAATTAAGAAATTATGCCTTTACCTAGCGACATATCATAAACACATATATTACTGTATGTCATATAGCGCTGCAGCTTGTCCTGAATATCGATAGTCTTGGTGGATTAAAGTGTGTGTCAGTTTTTGTGGATTTCCCCCTTTTGCATCATGCATATTAATGAATCCCTCATCTTTATAACCGTAATTGCTCATTAATTCAGTGCTTTTGTTTTGAAATTGTCATATTAACGACTTGACTGGTTGAATTGCCGTACATCACATCGCAGTTGTGTCTCTGATGCTGATGTTTGTGTTAATTGCGATAAATGACCTCCTTGCGGTTGAACACACAAGCAAAAAGGAGGATGTCTTCAGAGTGATAATAGGAATAGAGAGAAGAATAAGGAACAAATCAGATTAATCAAGAAGTGCTGACTCTTGAGATTAGGCTGAGGGAGTTTGGAGTATAGATATAAGCTACAGGGAAAAAGGTAAAGGGGTTAAGATAAAGAGATGACCTCAGGGAGAAAGAGGGCAAGGAGAAAAGGGGATTTAGAGACAGCTGGATGAGAAGACATTTAAGGTCAGAGAATAGTTTATAGTTTACTTAAAGGCACAATATCTTCATTTTTTTCTGAAAAAAAAAATAGAAGAGTGTTTGGTGCTTTAATGTTTTCAAGAATGCTCAAATCCAGAGAAATAAGCAGTTTTAAATGCTGACCCATAGGATGTAATGAAACAGATAAATTAAATGCTTTCACAATATAGTGTCCTTCCAAAACGTTGATGTTTATGCATATAATGCATGTTTAATGAAATGTATTTGTGTATTAAGTGTTTGTGTTGCCCTCAAAGTCATTTGAAGGTTGGCATCATCTCTTCAAAGGTCTTGGATCTGATCAAGTGGTGCTGCACAATCTCTAGAGGCCTCGGGACGGGATTCCCAGTTGTAAATAGAGGGCAAAGGAAAAAGAATGTGTAGCGGCTCTTCGTAGTTTATTTAAAAAGGAGATATTAATGTTGATGTAAAAGAACGCATCTGAATAGATGCATTTAACTGTATCTTATTTGTTGGGCAGGGGCGGATTGGCCATCTGGCAAATCTGGCCAATGCCAGAAGGGCCGGACCAGTTTTTAAATGTGGGCCGGTCAGTTTTTAATTTTATTTTTTTATTTCTTAATATGTATTGTTTTTACATGCAGGCAGCTTTTATCTCTTGCAAAATGTAAATATTATGATGAGGATGATGATAATAATAATAATAATAATAATAATAATATTAATAATAATACTTTAAATAATAATAATAATAACGTAATCAAAATTAGGCAAGAATGTCAAACAAGCAGTAAGTGCAACTCAAGCTAATTGTCAGAAAAAAGGGCTCTAAAATCAGATGCTCCCAAATGCAAAAAATTACCTTATAATTACCAAATATAATAATTATAATAATAATACTTATTATTATTATTATTATAAATAATTTGTAGTGAACTCTGAATACATGCTAGTCTTTAAACATTACATACATGCATGGATTACAGTATGTATTATAGAGATAATCCTTAGGTAGAGGCGAAAAGAATTCAATTCAATTCAATTCAGCTTTATTTGTATAGCGCTTTTACAATGTAGATTGTGTCAAAGCAGCTTCACATAAATGGTCATAGTAACTGGAACAGTGTGGTTCAGTAACTGGAACAGTGTGGTTCAGGTTTTAGTGTTTAAGTTCAGTTCAGTTCAGTTTAGCTCAGTTCAGTGTGATTTAATCATTACTGAGAGTTCAAACACTGAAGAGCCAATTCATCGATGCGTACTGTAGCTCTACCAATCCTGAACCATGCGAGGCAGTGGCGACTACGGAGAGGGAAAAAAAAACTTCACCTGATGGGAGTGAAGAAAAAAAACCTTAAGAGAACCAGACTCAGTTGGGCACGACCATTTTAATTTCTCCGCTGGCCAAAAGTCTTGTGCAGAACTTCATTCGCCGTGGTTTATGCTGGAAGATGGCCTCAATGAAGACTCGTCTGTCCCTGGAGCGTCGCTGGAATCAGACTCATGTTCTCCACTCCCCACGACCATCAGCGCAGCAGTAGCTCAGGATATGGCCTGGTCCCGGATATGGAATCCTTGGGATCATCACGTCGCTGGTCTTGGATCCAATCAGTGACTCTGCATAATCTGAGGACCTCGGGATGAGTATCCCCAGGTGAAAATAGAGAATAAAGAAAATAATTAGCGTAGCTGCTGTTCATAGTGTATATAAGCAAGATGCAGAAGCCAGTGTGGAACCCGCTAGGTGATGCATTGAGTGTATGCTTTACTAAACAGATAGGTCTTTAATCTAGTTTTGAACTGGGAGAGTGTGTCTGAGCCTCGGACGTTATCAGGAAGGCTATTCCAGAGTGTAGGAGCCATGAAAGAGAAGGCTCAACCTCCTTTACTTGATTTTGCTATTCTATGTACTACCAGAAGCCCTGAATTTTGAGATCTTAAAGAGCGAGTTGGTTCGTAGCGAGACAGAAGGTTGGTTAGATAAACAGGAGCTAGATTAAAGTTGTCATTGAATGACAACGGGTTGTTTTTGTTCCAGTCACATAAATTATGTGTTTAAATATCGATTACTGCTTGTATTACTTCACCATCTGTACACCAAAATAAGTAGTGAATATGCGTGTCCGTGGGTGGGGCTGTGTTTGTGTGGTAATGTGGGCTGGCGTGGCTACAGTGCTTGGGCTAAATTTTTGTTGCAGTCCGCCCTTGATGTCGGGCCAGACAGAATCTGTGGACATTTTTTGCTATTTCTGTGGAGAATTTAATTAAATTTAAAAATCTGTGTATTTATGTTAAATGACTTTAGTAGTATCATAACTAAACTTAACATGCAATCAACAAATACTACATATTTAACTTTTATTTTGTGTTTACAATGCAAATCCAATTAGATCTACTTGTTTGGTAAAAAGCCTCATTTAATATATCTACTGAAAGACAGAACATATTACTTTACAAACTGTATTGTAAATATATCATATGAACATTTTATTATTACTGTTATAATATTACAATAATCTTAGTGAAATTAATTTTAAAACCGAATAGTATAAATTTACACACTTTTACCAAAAGTAAATACATAGACTTTAATGATGGGTTAAAAATTTAATTTCCTCGCGCACAGATTACGTGTGAGCCTACCTATATGTGATTCATTGTGTATATGCTTTTCTAAAAAGATAAATCCTTAATCAAGTTTTTAACTGAGAGAGTGTGTCTAAGGCTCGGACAATATCAGGAAGACCATTTTTAGAGTTTAGGAGCCAGATATGAAAACGCTCAACCTTCTTTAGTGGACTTTGCAATTCTGTTAACTACCAAAAGCCTTTAGTTTTGGGATTGTGAAGAGTGAGTGGGATTGTAGCGAGACAGAAAGGGGGTTAGATAAACAGGAGCTATACTTATAGGTAGAGAATTATAATTGAAATGAAAAGACAAAAAGCAAATACTAAACTTCACAGCACCCAGTTTAAGAATGACAAATTTGTGGTGATATAATTGTATTTTCTAGACCTGGTAAGAACTCTCAGCTGCATTTTTAACTAGCTTAAGTTTATTAAAAGAGGATGACTTGCAACCAGGGTGCAGAGCATTATAGTAATCCAGTCTAGAGGTCATAAAAGCATGAACTGGCTTTTCTGCATCTGAGATGGATAATATAAAAACAATAGACATTTTACACAAACACATGGCAAATACAGTTGAAGTCAGAATTATTAGCCCCCCTAAATTATTCGCCCCCCTGTTTGTTTGTTTTTTTGTTTTTTGTTTGCCCCATTTCTGTTTAATGGAGAGAAGATTGTCTCAACACATTTCTAAACATAACAGATTCTAAACATAATAACTAATTTCTAATAACTGATTGATTTTATCTTTGCTATTATGACAGCACATGATATTTGACTAGATATTTTTCAAGACACTTCTATACAGCTTAAAGTAACATTTAAAGGCTCAACTAGGTTAACTAGGCAGGTTAGGGTAATTAGGCAAGTTATTGTATAATGATGTTTTTTTTCTGTAGACCACCGAAAAAATTGCTTAGAGGGGCTAATAATTTTGTCCTTAAAATGTTTTTTAAAAAGTTAAAAACTGCTTTTATTCTAGCCAAAATAAAACAAATAAGACTTTGTTTAAAACTTTGTCAGTTGCTGTAAATGAGTAAATAAACACAATTTTAAACGGCAAACAGTGAAATAATTTGGAATAAAAAACAATATTGTTTATAATTAACAAAACATTTGAATCATGCAGCATAACACATTATTTCAATCTACTGTATGTATTTTATCATGACTGTAATGGCAGTTCTTGCAATTTGTAAGTTGTGATTGAGTGTAATCATGATGGTTGTCCAGTACAGGTGAAGTGGCAGGAAGGGGGGGCAGAACACTTTGTGTCTCCTGTCGCTGCGGTGATGCCGGATGCTTAGGATGATGTTGCTGCATTCTGACATCTCCGGCTGCCTGCCCAGCATGTCTTGAGCTAGTCCTAATTTACAAAGTCAGAATTAATACACACATACAGTCATTAGAGCGGAACATTTGGGACATATAGCCTCCTGAAACTAGGAGACACATGCGCATTTCTTGCCTGTTATGTAAATAATTCCTCAAAGTTAAGTATTATGTTGCAGTATAAAAACATCCTGCAAGTTTCAAAGCTTTCTAGTTAGTGTGCTTAGACTGAAGCCAATCAGTCAAAACAACAAATTGTGAATGTGCCACTTTACATGTAATAGTGTGGCTAAACTCGTCCTCTACATAAGAAGATCAACGCCCACTTCTACATCACAGCCTGTTTAGCTCTATTCACCGATTGGCACATGCAGTGAGATATATCCAGCTGCAGACCCACAGAGGCACACACATTTTAATCTGAACCATATGGGGTTAATGATGGAAGTGGTTATTCCTGATTTTATATTGCCAAATAAGTTATCCCAAGAATGTCAACATTATTTATATGTATAATATTTATTTTAAAGAGCCCATATTATACATGAAATAGGGTCATATCTTGGTTGTAAGGGTCTCCAACAACAGTTTAATATGCATGCAAGGTCAAAAAACACTTTCGTGGTCTTATAATCTACATTTATTTTTACCTAATTATCCCAGCGACTCCTGTATGAATCGTCCAGTGATTCATTTGTTCCCAAACACCTCCTTAGCGCGAAGCTAATCTGCGCTGATTGGACCGATGACAGTCTGTTGCGATTGGTCGACTGCCTTCAGTCAGAGAGTGAAATGCCAAACAGCTAATCAGCAATATAAAAGTAATCACAGTTCATACACGCTCGATAGTGTAGGCGTGGATTTTAGCTGCCAGTGGGTCAAAGTGATCCACAGATAACAGTTAAAAATAATAACAAAAAATGACATTTTTGACCCTTTTTATTTCAGAAATAAACAAAAAAAAAGAGGTAAAAATGTTTTAAGCCAAAAGTTGCTTCTAAATTTAGGATAATAATTTATATATTTTAAATCTTGCACAGCCAGCATCTCCAAGCATTTAGAAAATGTAAAATCCTCTCCTAAGCCTGTGATTTTGTTAGAGATTTTCCCTGGATTGGAGCCACGACATGTTAGTCAACCTGAAATAGTATTGCTGCACGTGAATGAAGGCCTAAGTAACTGGAAGTGAAGGCAGGAACAAATACGCAGGCCGGCTGTTTTCTTGCTTTTATGACTTCTGACATCACCGGCAGTGAGACGGAGCGGCACTGGCAGAGACGAAGAAGAAGAAGAACACCTGATTAGCATTGTGTTCATGTCCCACTGCCGTGACTCTGACTGGCTGCGAGAGAGCAAAAGAACATGGGCGAGAAGAGAGGAGAAGGACAGAGCCTGAGAAAGAGCTGGATCAGCACTTTCTAGAGGCCAGGGTGCAGGGAAGAAGAGAGGCTGGTGGACGTGGGAACAGATAGAAAGCAGACACAAAGACACACACCCACCAACATACACACACACACACAGGCTAATTGCTTGCCTCTCTTTTCATCTCTCTCTATTTGCTGACTCTTTGGGTGAGGTTAATACAGGAAGATGGCAGTGTCAGGAGCAACTGTTGTTCTGTAGGTAAACTCTGTCTCAGTCTCTGTGTCTGTGTTTCGGAGGTTAACAATAGAACAATACCGAACGACAAAACAGAGAAAGAGTCCTGGCAGTACATGCACTGGAGCATTGTCTACCTTTTTTATTTGTCAGAAATGGAGAATTATTTCCAGTAACAATTTGCAAAAAGGTTTCAGTCAATTTAAAGTAATGAACAACAATTCTACAGTTCTTCTGCACTTCGTCTTAGTTAATGTCAATTATTCATCAAGAGCCACATTTTATTAAAAAAATACATCTCAGGTTTCCCTGAGGATGAGTAAATTTTAGTCAATTTAACTTTTTTTTTAAATTAAACATTTTATATGAATTTTCCCTTAAGAAACATTTGTTTTTGTTGTGCTGGTTGAAAGTCTATTTACATTCTAATAGTAATGTATAAAGTACATGATCTAAATATATTTATATGTATTTTTATATTCTGGGTACGGCAAAAGACTAAAAAATGTTCATCCAATTAAAATTTGTCTGGCTGATAATTCCCGCGCCGTGTTTACGTGCACACGAAAGAGTTACATTGGTAAAAACAATTGCTGAATCAAAACTTTATATCCTGAATCAGTATTGGAGTTACTTTTGCACGTTAAAAGAAGGATGACACAATGGCTGAAGTATTTCATTTACACAGGTGTTGTTCTGTTTTAAAACTGTTTTATTCATGCAAAGCTGATGTAGATTGTGTTTTTTGAATAGGTTATATGCACAGAAGTGTTGTTCAGCCACTGAATTCTTCCAGCAAAAGATTGATGTGACTATTTTCATTTTTTTAAGCGACCTTTTACAGCATCGACAATGTAGATTTTTATTTAGGTTAACAAGAAAACATAAGTAAATAGCGCTGTTCTGCTTAGCCTGCTTTAATGAGCTGAAGTTTTATATTTTTTATGTAAGTTTTTTATATTTATAAGGTTTTATATCCACATCACATTGGTTCATTTTTGAACAATAACACCCTGTGGAGCACTCTGTATTGTTTACCATGCTACTCTTAATATTCAGTCTGAAATAGCATGTAAATATGGCTTAGTTAAAAGTGTAAATCCAGCACCCTGCTGGCAAACCAATAAGCATACAGTAGTTGCTTTAGGTCAAAGCGACCAGTGATCCTTGCATGCATGAAATATTGCACGTTAACAACTTTTGATTGCTACACAACTGAAAATGTTCTAGATAAACACAGTTTTCATTGGGAATTGTAGTATTATAAAGTACTTTGAAGTTTTCGAACTAGTGAATGACGTGGGTCTCTGTCATCTTTAAGGTGCGCATTCATGATTTCAGGAGGCATGGCTTTGGATGGCAGCGGAGGGACTGTGTTTTCAAACATATTATGATAATAGGTAGCATTTTGGCAGATCACCTACTGCACCTTTAACATAAACATTCAGTTCACATTCATTAATTCTTAAACGGACATTTAAAAAATTAATTGATTGATGGATGGATGGATGGATGGATGGATGGATGGGTGGATTGATTGTGTTATTGAGCATGGGCAGATTTATTCGATGAAAGGTGACATTCAGGATGCCATATTGACCTTATTCTTCAAAGCAGAAATGTGCTCGTTTTAGCGACTGTTTTACAACAGTCCATAACACATTTTCATTCTTCAATAGTACTGAAAAATAAATGTTTGACTCTTTCCCCAAAGATATTTCTTAAATGCTTTCATAATATACATTTATTTTTAACTACATAAACAGCTTTATAAGAAGAATATGCAGTAATCACAGGAAAAATCAGCATTTTAAAAAAGTTTTACTTATATTGTTTAGTATGTATTTTATATTCTAAGCATATTTTATTTTCATAAAATAGTTTTAGTGAAACTAAGAGAAAACATTTCCCACAAGTTATTTTGTTACTATAATTTTCTTTGCATATACTGTAGGCATGCATTTTAGAAGAAATGAATGTAGATATTTCATTCATTTTCCTTTAGCTTAACATTTATTTCAGAGGATGCCACAGCGGAATGAACCACCAACTATTCCAACATATGTTTTATGCAGCAGATGCCCTTCCAGCTGCTACCCATTACTAGGAAACATCCACACACACTCATTCATACTCATACTTCAGACTACGGCCAATTTAGTTCATTCAATTCACCTATAGTGCATGTCTTTGGACTTTGGGGGAAACTGGAGCACCTGTAGGAAACCCACGCAAACATGAGGAATACATACAAACTCCACACAGAAATGCCAACTGGCCAAGGAGCCTCCATGCCGCCCTTGTAGATATGTGTGTGACAAAATTATTATTATTTTACCAACATTAGGAAGTTGGATTCAAAGCTATGCATTTGCAAACCCACATCACTATTATCTAAAATTAGAGAAAATAAGTGGTGCACACACATACACACAGAGCAGAATGTCTCAGACGTGAGGTGAGTGTGTGTGTATGGGGCAGTAATGGTCATTAACTAATGCATGATGGGAGTGTGTAAGGCAAAGAGAGCTTCGGGTCAGGAGGCTCTGACGCAAATACTCACACCAGACCAGCCCTCTATCATCACATCATCTGTCTCTGTCACACTGTGTGCCAGCATGACCACACTCACGCACATGCACACAGAGGGGCACTCACAGTTACACAAGCAACTGGCTACCTTTAATATAACATCAAAAGTAATGTATGAAGTGCCAGTGGTGCAAGGACAGTTGGAGATATCTGGGTAGCTGATGCGACCTGAGTTGAAACATAGTAAGTTGTTGTTGTTTTTGTTCTTTGATGAATTGAAAGAAAGACCTGGATTGGTATCATTAGGGTGTGTTCAGTAACAGTGAGTTTATCATACTGTAGGTGACTAAACATTATATTGAGCTGAGAATCTAAGTGCAGTTTATTTAGAAGATATGTGTTCAGATGGGCAAACCTACAAAAAACAACAATGTTTAAGATTATACAAAAGAGTAATCCAACAAACTTGGAATGGTCAGGACAGACAGCAAACAATCACGAAGACCAAGAACTAGCGATGTTACGATCTGTGCCAAAGCATCGAGGTGTGTTTTGAGAAGTCCCAGAAGCTTTCAGTGTAGTGTGTTATGAGGCTTTTATCGTTTTGGAGCAATGACTAGTTCAGGAATTGGATTGGCTCTTGGTGCTAGTGATGGCTGCTTTTAAAACACTGCTTCATGAAGCTTTAAAAACATTTTGAATCTTTAGTTTGAATCAGTGGTTTGGAGCACCTGTCAATATGGCGAGGTCAATTGATTTCTGTAAACAGGCCATCAAAATTGAATGGTTTTCTGCTTAAGGCTGATCTTTGTTTTACCATAAAATCCACATGAATAATCCAGCCTTATTTAGATTTAGATTTTATTTTATTTTATGCGTTCACATGGTTTTGATCACCAGGTGTCACTGTAAAGAATGTTTCGAACGCTTTAAATCATAGGCTGCGTCCGAAACTGCTTACTTCCATACTATATAGTATGCTAAAATAAGTATGCGAGCCGATTAGTATGTCCGAATTCATAGAATTCGAAAATCAGTATGTGAGAAGTACCCGGATGACTTACTACTTCCGGCGAGATTCTGGAGTGCGCATCGCATGCATGCTGCGCTATCCCATGATGCCTCGCGAGCGAATTCATGAATGGGTGTAAAGCGACGCAATTGATGCAGGTAGGTCACGTGACTAAAACAAAATGGCGGATGTAGTACGTCCGAATTCCATTCATACTTTTCACGTGCATACTGTATAGAACGTACATTTCTAATGGCTGAGTAGTACGTTTAAATTCAAATGCAGTACCTACTGAGTAGTAGGCGGTTTCGGATGCAGCCATTGAATCATTTTGCTAAGCAATTGGTTCAGTTGTTTTGAAGCTTTGAAAAGCTTTGTTTCTCCCATCACTACTTGTCCCAACATCCTCTGTTGAATTACACAAGCAAATGAACTTCCCTCTGGCCATTTAAACCCTGCAACTTTCCTGTTTTAGAATAACAATATTATATATATATATTAAATACATATATTACATACATATAAATAAAATATCAGGCCATCTGTAACATACCTGCTTGTTCAACACTCTTTTGTTACCCAGTGCTATTGTGAGTAAATGAGAAATCAAATCGCTGAAAAACTCTGAGAAATTAATTAATTAATTAATTGACATAAACGTGTTTGTAATTACTCATATTATTGCTCTAAAATGTTTATAAATACATTTTCCTTATTATATTGTTCTGTTGTTTTATTCCTTAATTTTAATAGAACAGTAAAATTGTAAACATTACATTTAATTTACTGCTTATTACATAAAAAGTAGCATTCATTGGTTATATTTTTTTTTTCAAAATGCCATGATGTGAGACCAAACAACATTGCATATCCATTCTCAACCCTGATTGAAATTTTTTTTTTTCACAAAACCTTCTTTCTTTCTTTCTTTCTTTCTTTCTTTCTTTCTTTCTTTCTTTCTTTCTTTCTTTCTTTCTTTCTTTCTTTCTTTCTTTCTTTCTTTCTTTCTTTCTTTCTTTCTTTCTGTCATTCAATGACCTTTTATCTTTTTGTCTCATCACTTACTTTTTATTCTCTGTTGGCAGCTCTTTTCTTCTCCATCTCTCCTCTCTCACTGTATTCTGTCATCCTGCTATCGGCAGGCCTCAGCCATGTCCCAGCTCGTTTAGACACAACTCATTAAGCTTTACAAAGGAAAAAATGCCCATTAGTCTGACTTTAATTAATCCCAACCTGCACCTTCTTCTCTGTTGTGACCTCTGTGTGTGTTTTTCATGACATCCACTGATAGACTGACTGACTGAGTGATAGACAGACAGACAGACAGACAGACAGAGTGGTAGATATACAGTGTAGACAGAAACAGATTGACAGACAGACAGACAGGTAGCTAGACAGTTAGTTAGACAGACGGATGGATGGATGGATGGATGGATGGATGGATGGATGGATGGATGGATGGATGGATGGACAAATGAGCACTTGGATGGATTATGAATAAGTGCATAGATAGATAGATAGACAGACAGACAGACAGACAGACATGTAAGATGGATGGTTGGACGGACAGACAGACAGATGGATTGACAGACTGAAAGAACCACAGAAAGACAGAACAAAGGATTGGGTAGTTGTAGTTGTTTAGTGAGAGATGTGAGAGTTGTTCTCAGGGCAAGTGATTGATTGTCCAGCTAAATATTGTCATTACTTGGCTGCACTGCCCCGCCCCCCTTCATTACTCATAGTCACATTAGGCCGCAGGGAGCATCCACTGTAATTTTATGCACTTTAGCCCAATACGTCCACTGAATATGAAACATGCACTTGTACACTTTCACTCCTGTTACTCTGTACAGGCAATATTGTGTTTGACAAGCATGTTTTTGTAATTTGGTGAAAACAAGAAGTCGTCTGCAGGTTTTTAATGTGAAGAGGCTTTTTCAGACAAATCACAATTATGTACAGTACACTGGAGTGTCTGATTCTGATGCTTCTGGTTTTGTTTAATGAACAGAAATTTGACCATATTCGTATCGTCTGACTATGTTATTCATTAATTTTCCTTTGGTTTAGTCCCTTTATTCATCAGGGGTTGCCACAGCAGAATAAACCTCCAACTTATCCATCATACATTTTACAAAGTGCATGCCCTTCCAGCTGCAACACAGTACTGGGAAACACCCATACACACCGATACACACACATACACTACAGCTAATTTAGTTAATTTAATTTCCTTATAGCAAATGGAAACCCACACAAACATGGGGAAAACATGCAAACTCTATACAGAAATGCCAACTGACCCTGCCAGGACTCGAACCAGCGACCTTCTTGCTGTAAGGCGACAGTGCTAACCACTGAGCCACCATGTCGCCCCTGACCATTGTCATTTTCCTCATTTTTGTAGTTCTGCCCTGCACATTTTACAGTGGATAAAATACAAAGCAAGGGTTTTTAAGGAACTTACATATTTATTCAAAATTAGCAGGATAAATGTATAATGTGCTTTCCAAAAATAAAATCAGTTAGAGGCAGGATTTTATGATAACCTGGCATACTTTTTACACTAAATGGACTACAAAAGCAGATCATGAGCAATAACAATCAATAAATAACCTAATGCACAACATATAAGTAAATGGCCATATAAGTAAACATTTAAAGAGAAAAAGGAGAGTTAATAATAATAATAGAAATAAAAATCAATAATTGAATGAATTTTAATATTGGTGACTGAATTGTCACAACTTCTGGAAAAGCACATGAGAAAATAATAAATCTTTCCCATATGTATTTTCCTAAATATCCCAAGCATGCAACCCTATATTGAAGAAGTTTCATCTTAATCGGAAAAAGAACTGTAGAATACAAAACAATCAGGATCATTCTTTATGAACTGTCAAGCTCAGTTTTAGGAGGAATCTGACTGTTGTGTACCTGAAACTTGCATTTCCTATATGTTCTAAACGTTCATATTCTTCCAACTAATACGCAACTTCTTAACTTTTCTGATTTTGACTGTAATATAATAAGGTGTACCTATTGTGAAGCTGCTTAGGAATTATAATTATCGCGAAAAAAACGATATTTTAGTCAGCCAGCCCTAGGGCTTCCGGTGAATTGTCATCCTATACAAAATCTCTGCATTTAAGATCTGATTTCTTAAAAAAAAAACAGCGATTATCAGTGTCTGATAGATATATAAAGTGGGTATCAGACCAAACAAGAAGCACTGCAATAAATTATATTTTTCCATCACATGTCTTTAAAATATGAAAATTAATTTTACCCCAGTATTTTCAATGGAGGTTTTGTGGTAACCTGCTGATAATGACGGCCTGTGTTTAAATGGTCTTTCGTCTCTGTTTACGCTTCAACAACCAAATGTCTATTTAACTGGTTATATCTGAACTACATCACAACATCAATGCTGTAAAAGCAACATTATGAAATTGAAAGCAGTCACATAAAATTTTCACTGGAAGTGAAGGCACGCATCACATTTTCAATGTAGTTTTGGAGGCAATATGTGAATAGGCCATACAGATTTAACCTGAGAGATACAGTACAAGCAGTGAGCTATAATATATAAGTGATTATAAACCGTGCGGAACGATTACATGTTCCAACACAATGAGAATGAGAGAATGAGGCAACAATTTTAATTACACTTATATGTTATGATCCGGAGGAAAACTATACTGGTCCATATGAACTGTAACAGTTACTGAAAAAGTCTGACAAAGCCCCATATATTTTAGTCTCTGCTGCTCCTTCTTATAATAGCAAACGGCTGACGAATCCCTTGTTGCAGCATAGGTTAATGTATCAATCATCAGAAAAATTACAGAAACAAACACAGCACTAGTTGGCTATACTGTGGTATTGTTGTGAAAATTAAGTTTAACCCCTTATTTCCCACAGCCAAATCTCCATCTGTCAGCGATTGTCATCTTCGCATCATGATCAGTCCCGTTATCCTCAGGACTCTGCTCGTGTCTAAAGTGAAAGGCTCTTTCACGTTTTACCAGATCCAGTACTGTATGTTTGGTGATGTACCGTGTCGATGTCAATGCATTTAGGCAAAAGATCCAAGCTCAACATGATTCATTTATTCGACTCCGAGTCTACTATTTGGTTAAATAATTGATAGTTTTAAATATGGTGCACTTTCATGGTTTTCACTTTCTATGTGGAGTTTGTACATTCTTCCCGTGTTGGTGTGGATTTCAACCGGGTGCTCTAGTTTCCCCCACAGTCCAAAGACATGTGCTAAATTAGCCATAGTGCATGTGTCAATGCGAGAGTGTGGTTGTTTCCCCATACACCCCATACAGTACTGGGTTGCGGCTGGTAGGGCATCCGTTGTATGATAACATGCTGGAAAAGTTGGCAGTTCATTCCTCTGTGGCGACCTCTGATATATAAGCGAAAAGGTTAAAGGAAATTGAATGGATGAATGAATGATATGACCTCTTTACGCTGAGTCTAAAAAATGCAGTCTTAGTTTCGCCCGCCTGTCTCTCTTCCCTTCTCAGAATGAGCTACAGCACAAGAGGAGCCAGACTTCTGTTAGGATCTGTTGTGCCTGAAAGCTTTATCGATGCTTTGCGTGAAGTATGAGAGTCTTCCTCTTTCATTTAGCGTGTGAGTGTCTTCCAATAAAATAAGCATGTCATAACTTCTGCCCACTCTCTTGTTCTCCCTCCGTAACACCCGTTTGCTTTCCTCTCCCCCTCGGGAAGGCGCCGAGTCCATCTCCAGCTGATTGCTTGATGTATGGTGTTATTCAGAGAGATGCAAAACCACATAACTCACACTGACGGGGCTTATAGGGGAGATAGCGAGGCATGGCGAGGGAAAGGAGATCTCTAACCAGGCGATGTCCCCACTGGGCCGATGTGTCTATGTAACTTTTTTTTGTTGAAGGCTGGCTTCTTGGCAGACTGGCATCCCTGAGCGCGCGCACTCAAACGCACATCAATATCACCCATCAGGAGTGCCCTTCACACCCTCTGTCCCCGGAGATGGCTTTTATGGTTATGCAGTGCAGACAGAAGACAGAGAGGGCTTGTGTATCACCGCGGCTCTGTGTGTGGCTTTCAAAGCGTGTCACGCCAGCGCTGCTAAAGAGGCTGACAAAGACGGATCTGCGGGGACTTTCCTACACAACGCGAATCAACCGAGTCGGAGGAGATGAAGGAAATGTGCCTTATCGCGGCGGACTGTGCAGGCTTAATCTGCGAATGTCGTTATTTGCCGCCTCTTTGCTTTAATGCGAAAGCACACACATATTTCTTGCTCTGCTTCCGTGAGCGGTGATTTGTCTGTGGACTGTGGCGGTGGCAGCCAGACACTGTGCCATGTAGAGCTGAATGTTAAAACTGGAGTCCGGCCCCTTGGGGCTTCACCTTCAGAACTGATCAATGGACACTAGCAAATAGAGGCTAGCAAAGAGAAACACTGGGTGGGTGGGGGGGGGGGGGGGGGGGAATAAACTATTCCTGAAGCGTTTTACATAGTGAGTGCTGAGAGGAATATCGGAGGGTTACATGAAAAAGCAGAATGTGTGCGAGAAAAAGAGAAGCTTTGTGTCTTTAACTCTAACTTTTAACTTTAAGCAAGGTTTGGTTCTTCTTCCGGCGGTGTTTCCGCCTGTGTAGAGCCCTGATCTATTCCACCACTCCTCTAAAGCCTTCCCGATCCAGAGCCTGCTTTGTCCAAGCATGCACTCTAAGGGTATGGAGATCATCTTCTACCTCATCTAACCATCTCTTGCGTGGCCTACCAGGCGTCTCCTTCCTTCTTGTATGCTCTTTCAACAGCTCTTTGTTAAGGGAGTCTTTCTAAGTGGCCCTGCCATCTTATACGATTGCCGTTCGTCGTGAGTTCTCAATACCCACGTTTCACCGGCATACATTACCACTGGCTGCAGTACAGTGTGATAGAGTCTTTCCTTGCTTGCTCGGCTCAGCAGATGGGATTTAGTTTGGTTGCCAAGTTCAAATATACAACATATTTTTTAGATATGTTCGGCTGTGAGCTGTTGATATTATCTAAACTAAAGGAGAAAGTTCTCAGATTATTCTGTAATGTTTCTTGAAATTTGTATAAATGTTAGAACATAATGTTTTTGGAACATTGTTGTAACGTTGAGAGTAAACATTCTTAGAACATTATGTGTTAATAGAATGTTCTAATGATGTTTTAAAGAGGGGCAGCACTGTGGCACAGTAGTTAGCACTGTTGCCTCACAGCAAGAAGGTTGCTGGTTTCTGTCCTGGCTGGACAAGTTGACATTTCTGTGTGGAGTTTCCATGTTCTCCCTGTGTTTGCATGGGTTTCCTTCAGGTTTTCCTCGCAGTCCAAAGACTATAGGTAGGCCCACACGGAATGTGCGTGCACAGAATTCCACACATTTTATGCAGATTTGTAGCCCATCATTAATACTGTTTATTTACTTGAGTAAATGTGTGTAAATCTATATTTTTTCAGTTTTTAATTTAATTACAGTAATATTATTGACTAATATAAAATGTTCATCTGATTTATATACAATGCAGTTTGTGTCTTTTAGTACATTATATGAGAGACTGGCTTTGTTTACCAAATAAAGTGAATCTAATTGGATTTGTATTTTAAACATTAAATAAAAGTTGAAAAGATGTTATATTTTATTAAACATATTAAGCTATTTGTTAAGATGCTCCCAAAATTCTTCGCAGAAATTGCAAAAATCTGCAGTGTCCGTCTGGCCCTAGCTATAGATTAATTATATGAACGAAATCTTCTGTAGGGTATGAGTGTGTGTGAATGAGCGTGTATGAGTGTTTCCCAGTACTGGGTTTTTGCTGGAAGGGCATCCGCTGCATAAAACATATGCTGGAATAGTTGGCTGTTCATTGCACTGCGGTGACCTCTGAAATTGCGACTAAGCCAAAGAAAAATGAATGAATGAATATCTTTGATAATATAGGAATATAACATGAGACTAAAATGTTATGAAAACATTTTGAATAAAGTTTTTATAGACTTTCTCAACTTTATAAGAACATTTAAAAAATAATATTATATAACCTATTGGGAAGGCAACCTCATAGCAAGAAGGTCGCTGGTTCGAGTTCCATAGTGTATATTATGTTTGTGTATGTAAAAGTGTATGAATGTTTCCCAGTACTGGGTTGTGCCTGGAGGGGCATCCGCTGTGTAAAACATGCTGGATAAGTTGGCGGATCATTCCACTGTGGCGACCGCTGATAAATAAAGGTACTAAGCTAAAGGAAAATGAATGAATGAACTTGTTGGGAACATTAAAGGAGCTAAAAGGAAACTAAAATTGTTTGCTGAGATAATGATAATGGAAGTGCATATACACAAGTCATAAAATTATCATAATAATCTTAACAAATTGCTGTTACAACATAAAGCCTTTTGGATTTTCACTTTAGATACATTGTCTCCAAAAGGTTTAAATGAGGAGATTGACACTCGTCCTTTTCTATAATAATTCTTTAATATTTATTTAAGTGTTTGAGTTTTTTTTTTTTTTTTGGCTATATTTCCTTGTTATATTCTGTTTTCTATAATATGTGATGCATTATTATGGTTTGTCTCTGTATTTTTGCTTTGAATATTTTTGTTGTATAATATATAAATGTATATATGTATAAATGTATATATGTATATATGTACAACATAAATATTCAAAGCAAAAATACAGAGACAAACCATTATAATATTTATATATATATATATGAGATAATAGGAGATCCTGTGATCCGGAAGTGTACAAAAAGGAGCACCTTACTGTGATGAACACTGTCTGATGAAGAGCCGTGTGCTCGAAACGTTACATGCTTTGTCAACCTTTTTAATCTATTAAATTAGCCTTTTTGCAAATCCAGACATATATGCATTATCCTACATTTTTTCAAAGGGTAAAATCGGTCTGGCAACGTTTTGTTGCACGTTTCATATGACAAATCCATTAGAGGGCGCTGCATGCATTTTGGTAAATCTTAAATTTGTTGGGAATGTTTTGTTGTGCATTTCAGATAAATTGATGCTTGTGCAAATCAATGATAAGGAGGGGGTTTATTGTACAGATCAGATTTGCTATAGCAAACCAGTTTCCCTGAAGTCAAAACTGAATTTCAAAAGAAAATTTAAGAGAAAGGTGCACCGCGACTACATAGTTTTACCATTATTTTACATCACTTTTGTATCTTTTTTTAAACTCTGCTTTGCCTGACTCAAATCCAAACATTCTGCTTCACAAGTATAACACTGTACAAAGTGAGCTACTGAGCAAATTAACTAAGCCAGAAAAATTGTCCATATGAATACAGAAAGATTAGGCAAATGTATTTTATTACAAATCATAGACATCAAGTTGTTTTTCAATTTTTATTTGATGTTTTGCTAAGATCTGCATAAAAATAATCCATTGTTACTCAATATTATGCCCCTGTAAATATCATATGTGAGAAAAGGAACAAAGGTTGTTGGCATCATGTTGTTCTGTCACATTCATTTTACCTAGAAACTGCAGGCATTTTTGCAATTTTGGACAAAATGTAGGCTAACTCACAAAATGCAGCCTTGTTGACATTGTGAGTTATTAATTTGATGATAAAGAATTTAGGAAAATGTAACTAACAGCAAAGCTATTTAAAGTTTAAAATAGGAGGCTTATGGTTGGAGTTACTTACTGAAACTAATAGTACTTTTCAAAGGTATCCTTAAAGTCAATACACTGGAGGGTCATTAAATGAAAAACAAAATTGTGAACATGAACTTGATGGGTTTTAATATACACGCTTTAGCTCAGCGACACCTCATAATATTGCTTTAACTGTGCAGTTTCATTACCAGTGTCCCACTTGTGCTGTTTAGCATGGCTCTTCTAGACTGCTAGACACATCCCCTACCAGCCGTTATAGTTCATTTGAACATCTATCACCTCCCCTCTCCTTCAGAACCCATAAAGCCACTAGAAATTTTATTTGACCTTTTTAATTTTTGACTAACCTTCAATAACAGAGAAGAGACTTTTTAATAGAGAGACTATAATGCCTCTTAAGAATTATTATGGCAATACCATGGTACAGTGCTGTCAGGTGGCACAATGCCATTTAGATAAACAGTATACCATGATATTACTGATTAATTACCATTTTCATGTACCCTGAGATGTAAAGGCATAATCCAAATACAATTCTAATTCTGCTTTCATTTGTTCACCCTCACATTTTTAGGAATAAATTTAGGAATAAATATCTATGAATACTTTAACCAGCCAATTTTAGTTCCTATTGACTTCCATAGTAATGTAATGTGTGTATTCATATAGTGCAGTACCAGTCCGTGAATCAACTGGTACCGGGTTGCACAAGAAATTAAGTTTTTTTGCTTTATTTGTCTTAAGGCTGATTTATACTTCTACGTCAAGCGCACACATATGCTACCGCGCAGCCTACATCTTGACGCATAGCCCTCGCCGTGGCTGATGCGCACCTCTCAAAAAATATAACTACACAATGCCACAATCTGGAGAACAAGCTCTGTAATTGGTTGGCTTGGTAGCGCTGACGAGTGTAGGCGGGACTGAGAACCGCGCAAATTCATTGGAGCAAGTGTTTACAAGTGTCGAGTCCTGTGAAGAAGCTCCAGATGATGTGTTTACCTTATTATTAAAGTTGTTGCATGTCCGCCGGTTCCAGTTTAAGCCACTTGTACATTAAGGAAGCATTCAGAAAAAACAAAACACCATCGAAGAAACTCAAAACAGAGGAACATAAACTCCTCACTGCCTGCTAGCATTTCAGAAGTGTTATTGCAGAAGAACACAAACAGCGTGCAGTAGTTTAAATGCATGGCAGCATGCAAGGCATGCACAGTGGGTCACGCCAATCATGCGACGCAGAAGTATAAACCAGGCTTTAGTCTGAATGATCTTTAATTTTGAAAAATGACTGTATTCTCTTGGTTACATCTTGGTCTCTTGAGCGCCAAAATGTAACTCACAAGCTATCTTAATGAGTAAGAAACTGAGAAAAAGCTTATTGAAGAATCCATGAACTGCCAAGGAATGGATCCGCAACCCATTTGTCAATAAATCAGGTGAATCCAGTATATCTGTGCAAGAAAATGATCAACTGCTGGTGATTGCAAAGGATGGTGGCCTTAGGAACTGTTCTCGTATTGCATCTTTTCTGCATGCAAGTTCGTTATTTCCAATGGAGGCGCATAATGAGAGCAACCGCGAGTCATGTGACAAGAACTGATCAGCTTCCTATTTTGTTTGGAATATACACATTTCGGTAGACTAGTTATATCAGACAAACACAGAGCACCTAAACATTGCACTGCTTTTTGATTTTCTCCATAAATAAAACTTGTATGAGAGTTGCAGCAATGTTTTGTCAACTTCTCATCCTCTGAGAAAACGGTTGATCGTCACTTATCAATCTATGAAGAGTCAGCACTTTTTGTCATGTGTCAAAATTGTCAAGTGTTGACCGGTACAAGGTGATAAAAAGGTTGGGGACTACTGATATAGCACATTTATTGTGTAAGGCCATACTGTACACCCAAAGCACTTCACAATCATGAGGGTGTGCAGCATCCATTTGGCCAGGACACATGGATTACACCCAGTGCTTGATTTGTAACTTGTGAGGTCCTAGAACCAATTGAGGTACCAGATTCTGAAAAAAAAAAATAATAATAATAAATTTTATTTGTAATGCGCTTTTCTTATACTCTTATATTCCTAAGTATATTTCTTATACTTCTTATAAAGCGCTACAGGCAAAACACTAAAACACAATGTAAGTAAAGCAGCACAACAAAATAAAAGATGCAATAAAACAATACAAATATGAACCACAAGATAAATAAAAAGTTAAACAAAATGATCATTCTAAATTAAAAGCAATGCTAAAAAGTTGAGTCCTAAGAAGTTTCTTAAAACAGTCCAGAGAGGCAGCATTCCTAATGCTCATGGTGAGTTCATTCCAAAGCTTTGGCGCACTGTGTGAAAAAGCTCACCCACCCATGGTCTTGAATTTACACCGTGGCTGATGCAATGTAAGTCCCAATGCAGAGCAAAGACTGCGGGCTGTAGTGGCGAGGGTCAACAAGTCACAAATGTAACTGGGTGCTAACCCATGCCCTGCTTTGAAAGTTAAAATCAAGGTCTTAAAATCAATCTGTGATTTAACAGGAAGCTAATGTAATTGTTGTAGCACAGGAGTAATATGGTGGCGTGATGATGTGTGTGTTAGAACCTGTGCAGCGGAATTTTGAATATATTGTAGTCTTCTGAGAGAACTTGCAGGTAAACCCCCAAAAAGTGAATTACAAAAATCAAGTAATGTTACCAAAGGAGGGAAAAGTGTCGTGGATGAAAGTGAAGAGCGGGGTGTGAGTCGCAGACAAAAACAAAGAGCATGGGGGGGGGAGGGGGTTAGTGAAGGGAAGGTGGAGTTTTGGTGTTGCAGACGAAAGTGAAGAGCAGGGGAAAAGTGTCGTGGAAGAAAGTGAATAGCAGGGAGGGGTGCCGGATGAGATTTCAGAGGTGCCGAATAAAAGATCTGGCTTGTTCCGGCACAAATTAAGCCCTTGTTACACCCCTACTCTTTCTGAAAAGCGCCATAGGATTTTTAATGACGCCAGAGAGTCAGGTTCTCTGTTTAATGTACCATCCGAAAGATGGCGCCCACTGACAGTATGGTGTCCCCTTCACTATACTGGGGCATTAGGGCTCAGACCACAGACAGAGCGCCTCTTGCTGGCTCACTAAAACCCTTCCAACAGCAACCTAGTTTTACCATGTGGACCCCTATCCATGTACTGACCAGACTTAGCCCTGCTTGGCTTCAGTGAGTAACTGGTCTTGAGCTGCAGGGTGATATGGCTGTAGGTGTAGTAGGGCCAGCAAAATGTAATGAAAATATTTGGGATCTAATGTTGTTTTGCTACCCAAGATTGTTCAAAATATCATCAGGTTTGAATGCCGTGGCATGATGATGTATAAATTATGACCGAATTTAAATTTAGCAGTAAACGATCCCTTTAAGGCATTGATCTGTCAGTGGTTACAACCCAGGTTTATTTCTTTTTTTTCTGTTTCTTTCTTAGCTTTGTATCTCTTTCCAGCGAGGGTTTATTTAATGTTAATGAATCCATTCAGTCTTTTTTGTGTAGTTTGTTTTATTGGTGCTATAAACTCAGAGAAGAAGCGGTGATAAAAAAAGAAAAATCCCTGAATGTTTTGTTCCCCTCTTTACACCACAGTCCATTGTCCAGGAGAGACAGAAACAAGTTCTCATCTTCTTAATGTGGTTTGTACGCACACCACAGCTTGCAGTTTAGTGTGTCATGGCTGACAATGTACAAGTCTTTCGTAGTAAGCTGTGAATTAAAGATGTATAGCCTGTGCTTGTTAGTGTGTGTGTTTTGGTTTCAATGGGTATTTATCTAGTTGTCCTGTGTTAACCTCCACTTCATGTTCCACCAGAATCTTTTAAGGTTCGGTAACACTTTAGTTTAGGCCACAATTCAATGTATTAACAAACCATTTACTAATATGGCTAGCTTAATAAACTACTCACTAGCTGTTTATTAATAGTTAGAAGGTAGTAGTTTATGTTTACGTTTTGGGTAGGATAAAGGATGCAGAATAAGATCATACTTTATAACTACTAATAAACAGTTAATATCTTAATAATAGGCAGGTAAAAAGTCAGTTTGTACCACAAATCGTAAACCAAGATTCTATTTTTAGCATATACAGGCACAACATACTTAAGGAAATGTTCTCTGTTTTCTCTTAGAGCCGCAGCTGAAAGGCATCGTCACTCGCCTGTATTGTCGGCATGGCTTCTACCTGCAGATGTTACCCGATGGCACCTTGGACGGCACAAAGGACGAAAACAGCTCCTTCTGTAAGTGTGGATGTCTAGATATGCGAGTGTGAGCATCTGTGTGAACACTTAATTTCTTTTTTTAACACGTTTTAAGAGCTTTAAAAAATCCTGTTAACCTTACCCGAACTCACTATCAAGTTACATCCCATAGATTATAATGGGAAACAAACATCAAAGAGTGCCAGGTCTCTCTCTCTCTCCCTCTTTCTCTCTCTGTTCTCTTCATGAGGAGTTTAATACCTTGCTCTACTCACAGCAGTATAAACCAGCATCCACATCAGCCAGATATGTGAAATGCTATTTTCACAACATGTTCAAGAGAATAGTTTTAGAGGTTGCTTTTGCATAGCTCAGAAAATCAGGACACATGATAGAGACCAGGTTTATGAGAAGTATCTGTCTATCTATCTTTCTATCTTTTTATCTATCTATCTATCTATCTATCTATCTATCTATCTATCTATCTATCTATCTATCTATCTATCTATCTATCTATCTATCTATCTATCTAGTCTGTATGTCTGTCTGAATAAAAGCAGGTAAGACAAAAATAAAAGCTAAAAAACAAAATAAATGACTAAATTACAGTGAAAATGTTGTAAAAAATCAGGGGGCTTATCTTTTTTTGGATTTCTTTTTAAAACACTGCAGTTGGGTTTAGAGAAGGGGGTGGGCGCTGGTCAATCTGTGCTTTTTACAGTTTTTCTCAGTGGGCTTTGGTGCATTTCTCACAACACTATTTACATTTGCACAACAGTTTATGCATTTCTCAAAACAATTCGTACAAACTGCAAAACCTAGTTGATAATCTGCAAAAGCATGTCACTCGCTCAAAATGGATAGCTCATTTCTCAAAAGCAAGCATTGATGTCAATGAAAGTGTCATCAAGATGAAATGTCCTGACAACATTGTTTATGAACAAGATGGCTTTGTCATGTTTACAATATGACAGTTTATTCTGTAAATTTTCTCCAATGCAAAAAAAAAGTCAGAATTTGGTGACACTTCCTGAAAATGCTCAAGACAGCACTATATACTATTTGCACAGCCATTTGAAAACTGCAGTAAAATCAGACATCACTTCATTTTGTGAGGTATCTGAGTACAAGACACTATATGTGTATGTTTCACATTTTTACGTCATTTGCTCATTGCAGTTCTAATTTATTCACAGCATTGTTAAAAGAATAAATACCCCCTTATTTACAACAAACATACACTTCCTTTGGACAGAGCAGTGCAAAACTGTAAACAATATTGCAGTACATATTGGAACTGAACTTACACCAATTATAGGTCTGTAAATCATTTGTGAAATTGTTTAATTTAGAAGACATTTTCGGGGGGGATGTAAAATTTTTATAAAATTTGCTTGACAAATTTTGAAAACTAGTACAACATTTTTCTATGTAAAGACTCAAGTAATGAAATGAGGACTGTTAGTTTAATATGGAATGACTATTCAGCATTCACAAGTTTAGTTCATTTTGACTGGCATGACATAAGCAAATAATAATGTTATAAAACAGCAGAGAGTTTTATGAAAGCAATTGATGCATGTCCAAAAGCACTTGCAATTTGGAAGGAAATGGGAACTGCTACTATGATGTGCACAAATGACAAATTGTTTTGAGAAATGCATTAACTGTTGTGCAAATGTAAATAGTGCTAAAATTGCATCAAAGCGACTGAGACTCCGGTGGATTTGCGAAAACAAAAACAAAAACTGCACATAAACGTGCCTCCTGAGACCTATTTTGCTCTCCAGAAATGTATATAGGGGTACATAATCTGAATAAGTCAGGGTTATTGTTTTTGTTTTTTTTGTTTTTTGTACTAAAAATGACAAATTTAATAGATGGCAGAGAATAGAGTAGTGCAGGAATGATGTCAGGGCCCAGAAGGATAATTCACTGTGGGTTTCCTGAATATTTCTACAATTGGGGGTAATTCAATTTATAAAAAAAAAACTAACATCTGTGATAAACATAACTTGACAATACCTGATGAATTAGACATACCCATATCAAATATAACATGTATTGTCTAAAACCAATATGCTGCTGATTTATTTTGCCTCAAGAGAGTTCTGTTATCATTTCTTTCTCCATAACATTTTAAACCTTGTAGCATTTTCTTTGTGGAACACATACTTCTATAAACTTACTTACTTCTATAACACATACTTATACATATTAAAGAACGCTTCAGTCTGTGTTTTTGTTCAAATGATGAAAATCAATAGGCTCTAATGTTGAGTGTTATGTTAAGTGGAATATTTAAAAAAACTTAACAACAATATAAATATTCTCTTGTTTGCTCTACAGAGGAAATACATTTATGAATAAAAGCAAATAATGACAGAATCTAAATTTGTGGGTGAGCTAGCCATTAAAAATGACATTAAAAGTACAAAGTTTTGCTAAATAAGGTCAAACTCTTTAATCTACCATAGACCAATCCCACACCCAGCCTTTATCCCAGAATGGCTTCAGTCCTAATTTGAAGAAACAAAGTAAACTGTAAGTCAGTTAACAGAGCAATTTCACCTTTCTTTCACCTCAGTGCACAATCCGTATATAATAACCATAAAGCTAGACAGCAATCACAAAGCTCAGCCACTTGCTTTCTCTTTCTTTCACCTTTTAAGTAGCTCTATAAAAAGTTATTTAACTTTGGTCTCCAACACCAAGCACACAGCTGTTCCCAGATGGTCTCCCTCTGTCAAACCTGAACACACACCTACACAAAATCTGAAACACACATCACCTGAGAAGACACTGTTAAATTACTTTTATGCAAGATTTATGGATGCAAACAATTTCGAAAACCCTTTTGTCGACTGACATAACAGTTTTGCCTCTGGTTTTCAAGACGTCTGCAGTAAAAAAGTGAAAAACCTTATGGGATTTGACTGTTTTGTTTTGATTATTACATTCCCATATTAAAAAGGCATTATGGGGCATCTGTTTGGTTGTGCTCAAAAAATGCATCTCACAAGGGGAACATGTAATTTATGAGGAGAGCGCTGTGTGTTATAGGAGAGCTCATACTGTACATTAGGACTGGAACATTAGGTACATTACAAAATAAAGATAAACAAATTGCTTTAATATCTGAAATTATTCTGAAACACAGTTAAAGTAGAAAGAGTTCTTGATGCCACTCCTTCACTTGATATTTTGTGCTGAAAAGGAATTGAGTCCTCGTGTGCTCCTACAGGTTCAGAAGATCTCAAGTGTCAAAACTACAATCAAATGTCAGTAAAGTGCCTGACAGAATATCAGAACAGCAGACAAAGAGACAGATAACAAGAGAGAAATAGAGAAACAGACAGACAGACAAATAGACAGAAAGAGACAGACAGACAGAAAGAGTGACTGATAAAGAGACAGACGGACAGACTGGGCGACCGACCCCGACCGACAGACAGACAGAGATAGATAGATAGAGATAGATAGATAGATAGATAGATAGATAGATAGATAGATAGATAGATAGATAGATAGATAGATAGATAGATAGATAGATAGATAGATAGATAGATAGATAGATAGATAGATAGATAGATAGATAGATAGATAGATTATATACAGACAGAAATATAGACAGACAGGTAAATTGATAGTGGAAAAGCTATACATCTATACGGAGGTAAGCAGTTAGCTGTTAAGTGAGAAAAGGAACAGCGTCATACCTCCTTGTAGCGTACATTTTAAAGATGAAATGCAGCTATACGTACCTCTGTCTACATAATTCGTGATCTCCAGAAATGTATATAGGGCTATGTTTTCAGAATGAGCCTATGTTGCAACAAAAGAAAGGGCATGTCAAGTATACTGAGCAAAATCTTAAACTGAAAACCTTAAGAACCTTACGTTTTTAAAAAAGCTTTCCAACCAAACTGTTAGAGCAGCTGACTGTGGTATTGGTAACGTAGTAAGCATAATAAAGAGTTAATAACATAATAAAGAAAACTGATTAGTCACTTGGGTGTAATATTTGCTACATCAGAGTTTATTCTGCAAAGCTCCATCTTCCATTTTTTGCATTAGCCTAATTTTGTACATTCAATCAAAACCACCTCAAGCAACCATAAAACAACGTTTTAGCGAATTATGAGATTTTGGTAACATCTCATTTTAATGTACAATTCATGCAAATAACAAACAATGAACCAATGCCTAACTAATAAACCTCCAATTAGCTGCTTATTAATTGTTATCATGGTAGTAGCTGTGTTTAGGTAGGCATGTAGACTAAGATCATACTTTGTTCTCCGGTTTCATAAACAAGGTTTAATGCTAGTCAAGATTAAATTGCATGTTTGAGCTGCCCCAGCTCAAATTAACTTGCAGTGAGATGTCTTAAAATATGTCAGTGTCATTTATTTATTTATTTATTTTTTGTCTCCAAATGCACACCAGCAATATTTTTCTTAAATAGCCTAATTTAACTAAGGCCTAGTCCTGGCTTAATCTAAGCCCTGTTTGTGAAACTGGGCCTATAAGTACTAAAAATCTGTTATCCTAATAAAAGGCACATAATTCGACAGCATTTAACAGCGTGAATTGTGACTTAATCTAAAGTCTTACTGGGATTGAGATTCAGATTTCAGGCATTTCCATCACTTATTTCTCATGCGATTCTTTAAAATGTGCATTAACAACACAGGCTAATGGAAACCTAGCTAATGATGACTCCATCTTCATGTTGAGGTGAACTATCCCTGTTCTGCTTTCCTTTGAAACCTTTAGTACAATTGCAGAACTTTTCTATCTAAGATGGAATATGTAATTGTTCCTGCTCATTATCCATTTTTTTGAGTGGGTGTTGACATTTGCTGAGTACAGGGTCAAGAAACAGCACAGAACATTGACAGGCTCAGCTGACAGTGCTCTACTACACACATCCAGCCTCCTCTCTCTCTGTCTGTCTCTTTGACTGAGGTCAGATGTTAGAGGTATGCCCTCTCATTAGTAGTGAGGGGGTCTCAGTAAAGCTGTTCTTTATGCACCACACTGCGGCATATGCTAATTACTCCCAAAATCTGCTAAATCAGCACTTAGAGAGAATAAATAATTAACATGCTCAGATTCATACCTGGAACCCCTCTGCTATAATGACGTACAACTCCATCAAGCAGACAAACAGTTGATGCTCCGACCTGTCCTGATAGACTGACTTTGTAAATGTCCATGATTGGTTAGCATGTAACAGTTGATGTAAAGCAACAGTTTAATATGTGATGAAAGGTCAAGGCAGAATAAACAAACTCTCAGGTTTATGACTCACAGAATCAAATTAACTTTATAAGTCTTCAAAATTTTATTACATTAAACTGATTTAAACATTAAGGTAAATTTCTCATAACCTATAAAATTACATTGAAACACAATTAACTAATTTTAATAAGTTAAAGTAGCAAAAAAATTTGTGCAATTTCTGCCATCATACTCTATGCACGTCCAGGGTGATGTAGGTCACCTAATCTGCTTCTTAGTCATTAACTATGGTGCAGGAGATTGGTTGCTGTCGTCTCGGCAGCCAACGAGCTTGCTCTTAAGCGTTTTAAACAACCCGGGCTCATTGTGGAAACGTAGCCCCTCGGACGTTTCTGCGGACCGCGAGATACGTCCTGGAAGGTACGTATTCGAGCGTTTTTTGTTTTCGCGGATCCGCGAGAGGCCGCTGTGTGAATTTTTTTGTTCACTTCCGTGCTGTTCTCGCGCGAAAAGCCGCCGGATCGGCCAACCCGGCTGACCCGGCTGCCCACCTCTTGCTCCTCCTTCCCTAAACCCGAGCGACGGTTTGCAAAAGCCGTCCAGAAAAACAAAAAAAAGTAAAAGCCCTCGTCTTTGATTTCGACCGCGTTTTCGGATCCCGCCGCATTCTCGCCCTTATTTTTCGGATTCTGTTTTTCATCTTACCTGATTTCTGGAACCGCTGTTCCCCGGAATCGATCCCGGTCGTCGTCCCCGCGGCCGGCTCCTCCTCCGGGGCCTCTGCTCCGCCGACGTAACGCTGTGAGCTAAGCGGACAAACTGGTTGCATCGGGAAAGCCCTCCACTCGGAGGCGAGCCGTCGGCCGCCGAGAGCGAAGAGAAGGAGCGGAGCGGTGCCACACCGCCCCACAGCGTTCGCTCAAAAAAAACTAAACGCGTCCGTACGTACCTCCGGCCACGTAAATCGCGCTCTCCAGAAACATCCGTGGGGCTACGTTTCCAGAATGAGCTTGGGTTGGTTTTAAATGCTCAATTTCATTGTATGCTGTTAGGCTGCAGCATGTTTTTGGAGACCCTCCCCCACCGCAGCTCCACCTGTGTTTAGATCTGTTTAGGAGTTATTATGTTTAACTTAGGTATATATTATGTTATGTTTGCAGCAGCAGTGAGTCATATTTTTACACGGCATGTCTGTGAATATCCTAATATGTCATAATAATCTTAGCAGTAGTATAGATCTATGCTGCCAAGGCCAAACACATCAACATTGCCATTTGCATATTCATTACCATCATGAATCCTGCGATGGGTCATGACAGAAATGTTGTCATTTCAATTAGGAGATTTAACTTGATGTTTTATGTAAGCGACAATGTACATCATAGCGCCAAACAGCCAAGAACAGCGGTGTGAAATATAAGCATAGGTCTGGAAATTAATATACCCGCTAACAGTGAAGTTAGTGAGTATATTAATTTAGTCAAAGTATGCGAATTAACCTGTGCTAATAGTTTCAGAGGTTGGGAACTGGGAATAATGGCCTGTTTCCACTGAGCAGTATTGTTCGGTACAGTACAGTACACATTTATGTCTGTTTCCACAGCCACGTGCCTATAAACAAGAACAGAATCTTCTACAGAATATGTTCTCAAATGTTGTTTACCAGGTTGTTCATAAGTCTTGTCTAAAATTGTGGAAAGCTCAAGAGGTGCAGCTTTTTGTATGGTGCTTTTCAGAATAATTGTTTCAAAGCAGCTTTAAAAAAAGATGCACATTATTGCATTATGATCTAAATCAGAAAGGTTAAGGGAAGACATTGAATATCAACATAGTTAACCAGCAGTTAAGCAGTATGTAGTGTCCTTCCAAAAAAGATGATACTGTACTGCATGTGTACATGGTCAGTGAAGTGCATTAAGTGTACTGTATGTGTTGTCCTCCAATTGCTTCCCCTCTCTGTTTGTGGGCACTTAAACTGTGTCAACATTTGAAATAGCTTGAGTGCACAAAAGGCACGATATCTGAACAACCACTATCTTCTTTGAGTGGGAACCAAATAAGTGTACTGTTGACAGTGGACACAATGTGATCAGAGTGACCTGTATCCAACTGTACTGTACTGTACTGTACTGTTCTGTGTAACAAGTCATTTTAAGGTTATATAACATTAAAATGACTTGCAAAGTTAATTAGATTTAACTTTAAATAATTAAGGCAGCAACTCCTTTTTTCAGAGTGCGCATAAAGCAAAAGTGGAGCTTCCATAACACCTCATTTAGCTCAAAATCAACAATTTTACTGAAATAAATAAATTTTGAACTATGCTGTATGGCTGTACTAGATGGTTGACCTGCAGGCTTAATAAAAAAACTCCTGGTTCAAAACGTAGCTAAACACCATTTACTAGAATCAAAAAGTATGATAATATTATTAAAATTCTGCTGACTTCCAAAAAGAAACAGAATGGTTTAGCTTCCCAGCACCTGCAGTAAAGTGAACTCTTGTCGCATTACAGCCCTTTATGTAAATTATGTTCTCAAAATTCTGGCCAGTTGATAATACCTAGAATATCACAAATCAACTGTGGGCGGTTCGCTCTTTTCTTATTTAGCATCTAAGCTCTGAAATGCTGTTCAAACACAGTTCAGTAGGCAGACAAACTCTCTCTCAGCTTAAATCTAAGTTCCTGACCCGAATGTGTGCACAGTATGCACTTAAAGCAAATAATGCAATCTTAAAATTCAAATCCCAACGTGCAGGGTATATCTGTTTCAAGAAGGATGTTCGTCATCCTCAAAGCCACTGTTGACTAAACTGCAGCTCTTTTTCTATTCTTTGGCCAGAGAAGACCAGTCCAGAGTTTTATATACATAAAGCAGCAGTAAACTGCAGGTCAACCATAGTAAAGCTTTAGAATAGACTGGCCTGGCTTGAATCCATGTGATTGGATAACTAAAATGCATGAAGCCTAAATGGAGCCAACAAAAAAAATATTTCTGAAGTAACAATGCACAAATACTTGTAGATTTTTCCGGTATCGGTACTTTACTCCACTATTTATTTTTCGGACAACTATTTACTCTTGCATTTTTGCACAAATATCTGTACTTCCTACCCCTAACATTTTTAAATTGGGCTCGTTACTTTCCATTTAATGTGTTTTGTGGCGCGACCTATATTATTTCTTGTCATTGCGCAATTTGAATGCATTTTTGATTCAATCAATCTATTTCTTGTCATTTTGCGGCTGTGCACTTTTTAACCTCTGATCACGCACCATACGTAGGCTTGTTTATTAAGCTTACCATGGGAACGGCAAGAAGGTCGAACATGGATGAGACAGAGAATCAGCGATGTAAACATGGCTAACGTCATGTTTATACTGGGTAATAAGATGCATATTGGTCAACCAGATTACAGATAATTGAGACATTTCTGTTCAGATGTGTCATTTAAATGGGGTTAAAGTTCCACTTTCGACCTCAAAAAAAAAAAAAATAAAAATTTACCAGGTAGTGAAACTAAAACAGGTATAGTAAAGAATACTTTTTACCTAAGTACATATTTCAGGCCGTACTTTACTTTTATTTGAGTACAAAAGTGTAGTGAGTACTTCAACTTTTACCAGAGTCATTTTAAACATGAGTATCTGAACTTCTACTTGAGTTAAGGATGTGTGCACTTTTGCCATCTCTGATCATTTCCTTTTTCAATAATCCAATGAATGTTTCCAACACAGGCTCATTGTGAAAATGTACCCAGTAGTTGCAAGTGTGACAACAGGGTTCGAGTCTGTAGAAGAATGGTTTCAGAAATTAGGTAAAACTAAAACAAAATACAAAAAATAAAATAAGCAAGTAAATAAGTGGGTGACAATGTGATAAGATCAGAAAACATGTTAAAAGTTTGGCGGCCCTAAAGGGTTTTTCCTTTTCTGGATTACTTGTTTAAAACGCTGTCTGCTGGGTTAGGGAAGGCTATGGGTGTGTCAACCGGTGCTTTTGAAAACACTATCGGTTGGGTTCAGGAAAGGGGGTGGGTGGGGGTATTGGTCGGTTATTCAGTCAGTCAATCAGTCGACAGTGGCCTCTGGTGGATTTACACGAGAACTGCAGGCACGAATGGCACTGGCAAAAGAAATTTGAGATCTGAAAAAGTGTACACAGCGGCGTCTGGTTGATTCCCAAAAACAAAAACTGCACACAAAAAAAAACCTACCTCCTGGGGACGTATTTCACACTGTCCAAAAATGTATACGGGGGCACATATCAATAATGAACCTGGCTTGAATGCTTCACCACAATAAATAATCTTTAATGTTATTTAAACATTCCAGAAATGTTCAAGTTCTTTACTGAACCAGCAATGCTAATGACAAACCTCCATTTTCAAAAGCAAACCTTTTCTTCACCTAAAACCCAGACCTGTTTATCCTTAATCCAATGAATGCTTTGCCACAATAAATGCTCTGTAATGTAATTAAAATATTCCAGAAATGTTAAAGTTCTTTATTGAACCAGCAATGCTAATGACAAACCTTAATATTCAAAAACAAACCTTTCCTTCACCTCAAATCCAGACCTGACCTGGAAGCCTTCATAAAATCGTGTTTGCATACATAAGATCTTGCAAACATGCCCTGTAATATTCAGTAAAACTAATAAAAAACAATTATCTAGATTTACTGCGGCCACTTTCAGGTCACAAAGTGAGCAGAAGAAAATTAATTAAATTAATATATATATATATATATATATATATATATATATATATATATATATATATATATATATATATATATATATATATATATATATATATATATATATATATATATAAGATTAACAAGGTCAGAAATTGCTGTGCAAGAATTATGCTTTCTCTCTACAGGGTGGTTAGAGCTCATGTTCTTAGATTCATCTACTTACAGATACAGAGCAGCATGATTTTTCGTCTTTAATTTATTCAAGCAAACTTTGTAGTTCTACAATGATTATCACCAGGTCCCCAGATGGCACAGTGCTTGTTCCCGGCAAAGCCAAAAGAACAGCTGGTGTGGCAGTGATAGGTGTTCCATCACAGAGCATGTGCCCCCTCGGAGAAAAGAGTACGCAGCCTGGCCGACTGGCTCTTTTCCTATCATTTTCGTCTTTGCTTGAGCCACAAGTTGATTATGTAATGTCTTAATGAGCAAAACGGGGAGACGAATGATGAGATTCTTGCTGTGTGTGTGCGAGTGTGACGGAGTGTGTGTGTGTGTATGCGTACACTTCTCACCCTTAGCCAATGAACATCTTGAGCTGATCATGCATTTCACCCTTGCTCAAGTACTTACTCTTGAAAAGATAAGAGAGAGAGAGAGAGAGAGAGAGAGAGAGAGAGAGAAAGAGAAAGAGAAAGAGAGGCAGGTGGAGTTGGTTTCTTTGCAACTAAATTCGATTCCTTATACAGCATTTTCACACTTTTCTGACTCACCTTCTCCGAGACTGAATGTCATCGAGTAAAAAGAAAAAGAAATGTTGACTCTGATTTAGGCTGGGAGGCATAACAGCCAATTAAACACAGAAGTGATTCTCCGAATATTAATATTAGTGTGTGTATTGCTGTAATATCTCATTTGTATCATGACTGGGATTGTTTTTCTCAGAATTTTTCGTGTCTTGCTGTGGTAGATATGGATGTATTTTTTAGCATTGTGATTTTCTATGTCAGCAATTATTTTCGATTTAAAACATTATCTCACAATTACATTTGCAATTCAAAATTCAGCTGAAACTTTTATTCAAAGTGACTTTCAAAAAAGAAAATCGAAGTAAACAATCAACAATTAGTTTGTTTACATAGACACCAATAATCCCATTTTAAGACAATCCTCTGATTAAGAGTCTGCTTTGTAAACAGCGATTGTTGATTAATTTAATCTGATTGAGGCCATAATCAGACTAAACAGAAATAGAATTAAGACATGTGGAGTATGCCAATTTTACTCACATTATTAAAATGCAGTACAGACATGTAAACACCGCAATCAAGCTATTACTACTGTGTAGGATTAACATTGCATTTTGTGACCGGATATTTCAAACATACACGGCTGTTTGACACTATTCTCTGCACTTACAGAGTCAGTGAGGAAGACACCTGCATCGCGAAATGCGGAGGGGTTTTTTTCAATACGGTGTGCAGTATCAAATTCCATTAAAACAACACTCTTTCAGCAGTTTATACTCGCATCCAATATCTCGTTTGTCACGCGGGGCATAAATTAAATGTTAAATGTAAATGTATGAAAAGTAATCTGTCCCAATTACAGTTGTTGTCCTAAATCGGATTACTGTTTGAATTGGGTGGTTGTTAAGAATGATCTGTAATAATATGTATCGGGCTAATATGTTTTTTAAATGTGGTTGTTTTGCTAAGTGCTATTATGTGGTTGTTGTATGGTTATTTATGTTACCAGTATTAAAGACAAAATTTCCTTTCTGTGCCAAGCAGACTGGACAATAAAGTTTAAACAAACAAACAAACAAAAGAATAGCAATATATGAATGCAATGTTAATTCACAGTTAGTCTAATGCAGTATGATTACAGGGGATCTTTTTTTATTTCTGAAGTTGATTTATAAACTAATTACTAATTTCGAGAGGAGCACATGCTTGTGATTGAACACAACTGGTCGTTCATTCCACAGTTCAGGATTCGATTTATAACTCACTATAAATACCCTAATTTCCATATCACAGCAATCTTCGTTTTTAAGAATCCCCCCTTCCACTCCTCTCCTTTCCTAGATGGGCGGCATGGTGGCCCAGTGGTTAGCACTGTTGCCTCACATCAAGAATGCACTGGTTTTAGTTCTCATCAAGCCAGCTGACGTTTCTGTGCAAAGTTTACATGTTCTCCCCTTGTTCACGTGGAATCCCCTGGGTCCCCCGGTTTCCTCCCACCACCCAAAAACTTACAATTTAAGTTGACTAATCCAAATCGGCACCATAGACATGCTCCTAGTAAGTAGTTATCTCTTAAAAGCATTCACTACTGCATGCTACTACAGCAGGCGAGTTCTCGAGATCTACCTAAGCTCAAACTCCCCTCTCACCCTAAAACGGGAGGGAGCCCCGGGCTAAAGGATTTTATGAGCTCAGGGCTCTCTCCTGGGACAGCATGCCAAACACGCTCTATCAATCATCAGTTAAGTGTGAACTCTATTTATTTATTTATTTATTCATTAATGAGCATTTGTTCGTTCATTCGAATAAACCTGATTTCTGGTTTCCACAAATATATATATTAATATATATATATATATAATATATATATATTATATAATATATATGTATATTGATATCTGAAGGATCACAGATATGAATTATACAATTATACAAAATATATTTAAAAAAATGGGCAACACGGTGGCTCAGTGGTTAACACTGTCGCCTCACAGCAAGAAGTTTCCCCCACAGTCAAAAGACATGCGCTTTAGGTGAATTGAATAAACTAAATTGGTGTATGAGTGTGTTTCCCAGTACTGGAAGGGCAGCCGCTGTGTAATATGCTGGATAAGTTGGCGGTTCATTCCACTGTGGCAACCCCTGATAAATACAGGGATTAAGCCAAAGGAAAATTAATGATTGAATATCAAAACACCCAACAAAAAAAAAATTGTAAATGAATGTTTTTCACATTATATCTGTTGATATTGATCTGAAACTTTAAATAGCTACTGTGGAAATATTGTTTTTATATAATTTCTTAGTAATACTATTTATTATCAATCCCAGAAGAGAAATGACATCTGTATTTATCTGCAGTGTATGGCCAGAGGGAGATGAAGAGAGAGAAAGATTCTTAAAGAGCAAAATTCTGGCAATCTTTTTTTGGCACACAGAAAAGGTTAACCAAAGAGAACAAGACAGCTGTGAGGAAGAAAAGATGGTGTGAGGCCAGTGTCTAGACAGAAAAAAAAGATCACAGCTGAAGGAAAGGTTAAACAAAGGAAAAAGACACATCTATGTAATCTGTGGATTAGTTCACATTTATCCTGTAAATAGTATTGGGAAAAGTTGCTATTAAAAGTTATGTATTGCAATAAGTGTAGTGTAAGTTATTTCTAAAATGTAATATATCATGGATTACTTGTTATGTTATATAAAAGCAATCCCTTATCCTTTACAATATTAGTCTAGAATTGTAATGCAGTGCACCAGGATAATTTTTGAGTTACTTTGACTAAAAACTACAGAAGTAAAACTTAGTGGCAAAATATATCAATTTTTGTAATAAAAATATATTTTAAAAAACAGACTAGAACAAAAACGCGTTATATATTTGGCAGCCAAAGATATTATTCTGACATCAATAGGACTATTTTGTTTATTTAACAAATAGATAAATAATGTTATAGTTGATTTAATGCATCATTGTTAAAATTATTAATTTCATTCTTTAAAAAAATAAGCCAACATATGCTCTTGAAGGGGTCATTACTGTAAAAAAAAAAGGGGTCTTACTGTATGCTTTTTTTTATTAACTAAATTTTAGACAAAATTGTTTTGCAATTTGCGCATTAAAGGTTCAAGACACCCTGGAGTACTTTTTTTTTTTTTTGAGGTTTTAACTGATTTATGTGTGTTGAGCATCAAGTTAGACAAATTTAGTACCTGTTAGCTTTAATTGTGGGGAAAACTGGATAACTTTGAGCTTTTGTCAGCTAATCTTCTGTTTAAAATATTTTTTGCGGTAGGATCAAAATCGGTGACGTAATGCAAATCTGCTAGTGGAGTGATGACGGTTTCTCATTATTATTCATAGAGGAGTTTTCTTATCCTACCTCCATGAGAAGCCCCTGCTGCTTAATTATTCATGAGAGCACATGCTTTCCAGAGGCAAGGCAAACCTGCCAAGCTGTGAAACCCAATGACTGGGTGAGACAGCATAAGCACACATACAGTATGTGTTTGTTTCCATGATCCACGAGGTTTGTTGCATGTTTTTCCCTGCGATTCTGTCAGGGCCGATATAGCTAAGCTGTTGGTTTGAAGCAAGCATTTTTGTCGGGAGAGCTGTACGAGAGTTTGGAGAATGGCGAACTTTGTCTTTTATCAGTTGAGTTCGTTACCATTCAGACTCATTGCCTATGTCCGTGCTGCTTTGTTCGCCTATTTTTAAAATCCTCCAGATTACTGGCAAGGCTAATGGTTGAAATAGATAGGGGACTTGCTGCACTGCTACCCACTCTGTCTGCATTCAGACCCGGGGATTGAGGAGGAGAGAAGTCCTAATCCCAAATGATGTTTAGCAGAGCAAGGAAATTTTCACAGTATGTCTGATTATATATTTTTTTCTTCTGGAGAAAGTCTTATTCGTTGTAATTCGGCTAAAATAAAAGCAGTTTTTAATTTTATAAAAACCATTTAAACCTCAAAATTATTAGCCCTTTCAAGCTAACTTTTTTTCGATAGTCTACAGAACAAACCACTGTTATACAATAACTTGCCTAATTACCCCAACCTGCCTAGTTAACCTAATTAACCTAGTTAAGCCTTTAAATGTCACATTAAGCTGTATAGAAGTGTCTTGAAACACATCTAGTCAAATATTATTTACTGTCATAATGGCAAAGATAAGATGACTCTGTAATTAGAAATGAGTTATTAAAACTATTATGTTTAGAAATGTGATGAAAAAATCTTCTCTCTATTAAACAGAAATTGGCAGGAAAAAAACAGACAAGGGGGGCTAATAATTCTGACTTTAACTGTATATGAAATTACAAATACCAGCTGTAGCAGAACATTAAATCACTGTTTATTTCTTTGCATTTTAACTTTGTAAACTATGTGCTGAGTAAAATATTTCTGAAAATTAATGTGTTACGGAACTGCTTTGCTTTTAAAAAAAATTTTAGTTATTGCATTACATTTCTAATGCATTCCCACCAACATTAAATTACTTTTTTAATTTGGGCTGAGCTTTCTACTTTGTAATGTACACTTCTAACATTTAAAAAATATAAGGCCATTTTGCACCAAAAGTGAAATGTTAATTGATCTGGATTCATAAAAAGAAAATTCAACACTCTTCATCAATGAATATTTTGCAAAAGCATTTCCGTTTTTATTCATTTTAAGGTGATACTGACTACTAATACAAAATATGTTTTGATATATCAGCTAGAATTGCTGTAAGCATCATCTCTACATGTATTGTGCACAACACATCTGCACTTACAATTGCTTTCTTTCAACATCAGGACAGGAGAGCTGTCAGTTGACACATAAAAAAACAAAGTAAATTTATTACTTTTTTGAAAAAAAAGTAACTCATGTTTTTATATGAGAAAAGACTGCATTACTTTATTAGTTACTTTAAAAACGTCACTAATTACTGATTACATAACTCCCATTACTTGGAATGTATTACCCCAACGTTGCCTGTAAAATGTCCATCTGGTGACAGAAATTTTACTACTAGGCATCTGGAAGATATGGTCAACTAGAGATGAAACCTGCAGCATTGCCCCCTTAAGAACACTTAAACACTCACAGAATTTTACTAATGTCTTCCAGGACCCAACGACTCTTGTTAAACTTACTGTGAGGGGGAAGAAACTCTGAAGGTCTTCAACAGACAGCGAGACGTCAGAGCTGTTGACAGCGTACTAACACAATGTGCTGAGGCATATTGAAAAAAGAAAAGATCCTCCATAATAGAGAGAGAGGATGAACGACAGGCTAGTTTCATGCCCTGACCCATATCCCATAATGCCGAGCACAGATGGAGTTTGACAGAGGCAGACCTGAGGTTGTCGTCCCTTTTTTTTATGTCTACAACAGTCACCAAGGCCACAGAGAAAGATTGGCAGTTAGTGTTTGTAGGGCGACAAGACGTCACATGTAAACACGAACTGAGGCGGATGTATAACTTGATGATGAGATGGTAATGAGTGCTGTTTAAGGGCTCAGGGTGTCTGATGATCTTTGGACAATCGTTAATTACTTCTGAACCAGTTCAAAAAGTTGGTAAAGTTGGTGCTGCTGTCATCATTCGTTTTTAATGCTAAATCTACACTGTTAAGAATATACGGTAGAATCTACAGTAAATCAATTACAGCAAAAATACTGCATTTACATTTACAGTGCCATTTGTTTAAACGTACATGTAAAGCGTCTGCTAAATGACTAAATGTAAATGTAAATGTACTTACAGTATTGCATATCTGTACTGTAAAATATACAGCAATTTTTAAAATTTAAATTCTTAAAGGTTTTAATATGTTGATTATTATTGACTCATATCATATTTGCATCAAATTACCAAAAAAAAAAAAACAACTAGTCAACTCTTAAGCAAGGTTTTACTAATGCAGCGTCTTTGAGCTGGACAGTAAATTTGACATTGTTCTCTTTTCTGGCTGCTTTCAGTCTAAAACTATATATATATATATATATATATATATATATATATATATATATATATATATATATATATATATATATATATATATATTTTTTTTTTTTTAGACTGAAAGAAATAGGCTGAAAAAATCTTCTGTCTGTTAAACAGAATGTATAAAATATGGTGTATGAAATGTGGGGGTATGTAATGTTTTAGTTTATTATATATATATATATATATATATATATATATATATATATATATATATATATATATATATATATATATATATATATATATATTTTTTTTTTTTTTTTAGCTAGCAGTGTTGATACTATATAAAAATAATAGCTTGACTATGGCTTACTACTTTTGTTTGCAATGATTTGCAGCTTAAGAAGCCATTTTTTTTTTTTACATTTGTATTATTTATTTTCATTTATTTTTATATGCTTTGCTGCCACCCACTATACAGTACCTGTGACTTAAACTGAATCTGCTTGCACACTTTGACATAATGTTTAATGTAAAGTGAAAGCATAATGACATAATGTTTAACAAAAAGACATAAAGCGAAAGCATATTAAAGCTAAAATTTAAAAACATCACTGGTAGCTCTTTAGAACAAGGGTCCATAGATTAATGTTATTTAATCTATTTACTAACATTAGCTACGTATAAATAGTCTTGTAAAGCATTTTTTAATCATGATTCAACATTTACTAATGCAATATTAAAATCCAAAGTTGCGCTTGTTAACATTAGTTAATGAAAAGTGAGTTAACATGAACTAACATTTGATTACTTGAATAATAATGAATAATTACAGTAATGAATGTATTGCTAACTGTTCATGTTAGTAAACACATTAACTAATGGATTATTATTTTAAAGTGTTACCAAATCAATCCGCAATACTCACTAACATGTTCTCCATTTTTCTGTCTTTCAACAATGTCAGCTGATGCTTGTCCTTATCTATGTAAGATTTTGGGTTCAGATGAGGTCTGCATCGCCCTGTCCGAGGTTGTCACGACATAAGGAGGGGGCTTCTCAAATCTGTACCGCTCCCATAGAGACACTTTGCCCCGGGCCATTTGTCAATACCGCTAAAGTCAACATGTCGCTCAAGACGTTTCTCACCAACCATCCCGTCGGTCAACATGCCACACCAAAATAGACACACTCTCATCCGCAGCACAAAAGCCATTTGAATGAGCCGCCCCGGTGTCACACAAAACGCACATGCCTCAAGCTAACATCCCACTTCTGGAAACCCTGGCTAAGGTGTAAAGAGATTTCTCCGTTTCTCTTTAATGTGTCTCACTGATTCTGAAAGCTCATTTTACTGGGGTCAGTAATTTCAGGAGGTTTCTGCTGAAATTGTCAAATGTTTTTTGGGGGGAGGAGGGGTATTGGGGTGTACTAAAAAGCAATCCTCATTCTTCATAAGGTGCTGAAAGAAGAAATATTGAGAGTCATTCATCATTAATTTCCTATACAGCAAGTTTCTGAATGTCCATGCTGATGTTTAAAATCTTTATCTCTTGGATTTCGCAGTGCTGTTCAACTTGATTCCTGTGGGCTTGAGGATAGTCGCCATCCAGAGCACCAAGACTGGACTCTATATAGGCATGAACAGCGAGGGCTACCTCTACACATCAGTAAGTCTACAACACATCATGTTCATAAACTTCAACGGGTTACAAATCTTTCCTGAGCTGTGTCAGAGACAGACTCATCTAAATCTCTGAGAACCAGGAGTTAAAAATGCTTTTAATGCATTTATTGATATTTTTAAAAAGTAATACAGGAGCTGTAATGAGTACAAGTTGATGGAAAATAGGGATAGGAAATTATTCAAAATTAAAACTGAAATGTGAGTGAAGGCTGCGACTGTCATTCACATTTTATCAAGGTAGCACGGTTCTGTGATCTGTACTATATCTCCTCTAAAGGCCAGAGGGCACTTTCATGAAAACTGCAAATACATAATGAAGAAGAAACACAGAAAATTACCAATTCAGTATGACTTATAATCACACCACTACAGAATCATCTCACTGAAGGATTTATTTCAAACACTCGACTGAAGTTATGATGTGAGTTTGGAGTAAATCTTGTTATTAAATGTGTTCTTTAATTTGCAGCATTTACTACACAGAGCCATAAAAGCTACGAAAGCTGCAGTCGTTATTGCCGGACAGTATCTTAATGTCAATATCATCTGAATAAATCGATTTCGGTTTTAAATATTTTGCATAGTCAGTGTGCTACGACTCTGTGTAGTAAATGCTACTTTGCGCTGGTGGTCAGAAGCGCTCCCCCTCAGCACAGTGGAGATTTCTTCAGTTATATCGTTTGGGATGCGGTAACACGCAGTCAGATATTTAATCGAACAGATCAGCCACTTTTGACGCTCATAAACAATCATAAAGCCCTTGTGCAGCAGGAATTAGGAGGTTGGCTGAAGGTGCGCAGCTGTCATGCAGTGAAGGGTTTGCGTCTTTAATAAACTATGTCAGTTTGCGTTCACTGAACAGTAAGAATGATTAATAAATCCATATTAAACCATCCCTTAAAAGTCACGTCTCACTTTCAGTTTCGTGCTTTGGTGCGGTTTGCACTCACACACAAGCGTACCGCGCCAAAGCCCAAGTGAACTGCGTTCAGGCACACCTCTTTCAACTGGACCAGGGCTGGCCAAGTGAACCATGCCTGAGCCTGATTCAGAGCACTCACACTTCTCAAACAAACCGGGAAACGGGCCTGGGCACGGTTCGGATAGCATAGTGTGAGTAGGTGCTTAGTTTATTTAATTCACCTATAGCGCATATCTTTGGACTGTGAGGGAAACCGGATTACCTGGAGGAAACCCACGCCAACACTGGGAGAACATGCAAACTCCACACAGAAATGCCAACTGACCCAGCTGGGACTCGAACTAGCAAACATCTTGCTGTGAAGCAACAGTGCTAACCACTAAGCCACCGTGATGCACAAAGTTTTTTTTTTTTTTCTCAAATCTTACCCATTCTGTGAAAATTTAATTTACTCTCAAAAGTTTTACATTCCCTTTAGAAACCCCTCTGAAACTTTGTTTTTGGTTGCAAAATGTTTTGTCCCCTGAGAAAAATTGCATTAGCTTGCAAGGTTTGTTTGCTTAGGGAAAAAAAACTTTTGCATTCCCCCAAAAAACAATGTGTTCCACAGACATATTTCTAATGGTCCAATGGTTTGCAAAATGTTTGCTTATACCCAAGAATCTGTATCCCTCAGAAACTACACTCACCGCAACCCTTTTTCTTTCTCCAAACTTTGCATTGCTTGTGAAACTTTTGTGATAGAAATATATTTAAGTAGCTTTGTGATCAAGTTTTTCAGAGAAACACAACACTGTTGCAAAAGAATGTTTTTTGGGGGTAACATAATAGTTTTGCTGGAAACCAGTGTTATTTTTGTCAAAGAAAATGGCTTGACAAACAGAAACTTGACAGGTCTTTTTTCTCTTTCAGTTCTTTTTTAATCACCAATGTCTCCTTAAGGGCTTTGTACAAAATATAGAATCTACACAAGAATTTTAGTAAAAAGTTTAATTGAAAAATGAACAGGAAACATGCTTTATGACCAGCATATGCCACAGTTGTGTCCTGTCTGTCATTAGCAAGTGCATCGCATTACTTTTTCATTAATTTACAAGTAATAAAGTTTATTGTACCTATGTGGGTTCTCAGTTTCACTTGTCCTTGAACACATTTGGCCAAATCTCATTTTATTAAATGTGAAGTGCTGTGCAAAAGCTAAACTATAAGACTGAACTGACTTTGACTACAGTAGACGGCAAATGCTAGACTAACACTTATAAAACATTCATAAAACATTAGCATTTACAGACACAGAGTTCCTCGAGTACAGAAAATGCTGTAATAATCACTACTTCTTTTTTACCCTTGCATTGCAAACAAGCAGAGAAAGTACAAACTTAAAATTATTAACAAGCTCTTCTAAATACTTTACATAAGGTAATTTTATTTTGTAAAATCCATAAACAAACATAAAGTGTAATCAACAGCACGGATTTATGAAACAAACAAAATAAAAAGAGATACAAAATTGTGTCCAAAAATATGAAAATGATTTTGTTGAACGACAAAATAAATGTATTATCTTTCAAGTATTTTAATTGGTGCCTTAAAAAAATATTAGAATCTTAAATATTTACATTCATACATCCTGAGACGTAAGATTTACATATTTTTCATGATGCATCAAAGACAGGAGCTTCTTTGTTTTTTTGTTTTTTTTTACACACTGTTTTATGTAGTTTGATTAAGCACAAGATGCTACTAATCAGGCAACGCCATACACTTGTCCTCAGACAGTGTGTGTGTGCGTGTGTGCGTGCGTGTGTGTGCGTGTGTGTGCGTGTGCGTGCGTGTGCGTGCGTGTGTGTGCGTGTGTGTGTGTGTGTGTGTGTGTGTGTGTGTGTGTGTGCGTGTGTGTGCGTGTGTGTGCGTGTGTGTGTGTGTGTGTGTGTGTGTGTGTGTGTGTGTGTGAATACTGCTAGCCTCAGTTTTCTGAGACACACTCCATTAGTCTGGCCTATTTCTCTCTACCAGTTAAACTGCTGTGAGTAAGACATGCTTCTGCAAGAGATGCATTGCTTTGCCATGTAGAGAAATGGTTCTTCTCTCTGCTGTCTCTATCCACCCTATCTTATTTGGAGAAAAAAAAAAGTCCTCTTTGAAAAAAGGTTGCGATGAGTCTGAAAAAAGTATACAGGCCTAGAAAACATAAAATGCACTTAAGGTCCTTAAATCAGAATAAATTTTTGGGGTTGGGGTCCACACAAAGTTGGGGTCCACACAATTCTTTCATGTTGTCCCAAGCAGGCATGGGACAATAACCGTTTTCAAGGTATACCACAGTTTGGAAAAGTCAAGGTTTTAATACTGCCAAAATTTTGTGCTATACCATTCCTACGTATGTAGGTATCTATACACAATATGTGTAAGATTTTTTATTTGCATTTTTCAAGTTTTTTAGGACAACAGTATCTCCAGCAGAAAAGATATCCAAAGATGATGTTTTAAAATGTAATAAAATCTGTGTTTTCGAAACTAATGAAGACAACAGAAGCCAAAGATTGATTTGAATCATTTAGCCTGACATGTTTACTGCTCCAAAATATTTTAAATGTTTCTCAAAATAAAATACAGTGTGTTCAAAGGAGGAAAAAGAGACATTTTACCCAGACATTTAAAAAGAATATATTTTAGAGCAGTGATCACAATACCGTCAAACCCTGCCATTTTTATCCAAGGTTATCATACCGTCAGAATCCTATATCAGCCCATAGTCCCAACACAAATTGATTAAGTTAGCTTATTTTTTTACAAATTTAAGTTGATTGAACATAAAACAATTAAGTTATCCTCCAAAAAAATCCCAAGAATTCAACTCAAAATAAATAAGTTAAATATTTTTGAGCTCCAAAACAGTGACAATATTCACATAAAAAGGATATTAAAAAACTTTTTCTGCCATCTGATACTTACATTTCTTATCAAATATTTTGACCAATCAACTGATCTCTAGTATCTGACATGTCCTGCCTTCTTCAACACTCTGAAACAATTATTTTTGCTGCTTGTTCTAGCAACTTTAAAGTAAATAAGTTGAAGTTTTTTGGGGGGAAACTAAAATTGTTTTATGTTCAATCCACTTAAATTTGTAAAAATTATTACGTTTACTAAATTGATTTATGTTGAGATTACATTAAGGAATTGTGTCGAACCCAGCAGTTTTTACAGTGCACTGTAACAATGCAGGGTTCTACACAATTCATTCAGGTTTATGCTCATGTTACATAAGTAGTTTGAACAAGCAGCAAAATAGTTTTTTTGAGTGAAGAAGCTATTGCTATATGCCTTAACTCAACAGAGTTATGATAAAAATGAAATGCTATTGGCTGCTTAAAGGGGGAGGAGCTACTATATGCCCCGCCCCTTTAAAGCACTTCCTTTAAAAATGTGTTACCTGCATTGCTGAAATCCAAAAATTCAAACCTTTTTGTTGATTATCCTACAATGAAATTTGTGCTTTATTTCTTTTATTTGTTTTGCATAATCCAGTCTTTCTCATTTACATATTCTTATGTGCATCACAAGTATCCAGATAATATTTCTACACTGTAAAACACTCAACTTTATCAAATGAAATGAGTTAGCTGAATTTACTGAAGGTTAATTCTACTCATTTGAAAAGAGTTTTGAACTCAGTGTTGAAGGTAATGAATTAATTAAATACCTCATTACTTAAACTTAAATGAAGTTCACTGTACTCATTTAGATTAGTTAACTCAGATGGTTTGTTGCAATCGGTTTCCTCAAATGGTTTGAGTTGTCTTAACTTATTGGGTTTTGAAGTATACTCAGTTGGTTTGAGTCCTCTTTGTTTATTGGGTTTTACTGTGCTTAAATTGCTTTGTTTACTCCCATGGATTAAGTCCACAGTACTCATTAGGATTGGTTTTTAAACTTAAATGGTTTGTTGTAATCGGTTTCCTCAAACAGTTTGAGTTACCTTAACATTTTTGTTTTTACAGTGTATAAAAACCCAGTGCAAAAATGGTACTTCATTCCACTGTGGCGACACCTGATGAATAAAAGGACAAACCAAGGGAAAATCAATTGATGAATGTGCAAAAAAATATTTATATGCAGATTTTTAAAATGACTTTTGTTGTAGCAATTAAAAAGCCGTCATAAATCAGATGGCATCATATTAGTTATATAATAAAACTCAGTCGTGAACTCAATATGTGACTTTATTTTTTTTTACAATTCTTCTCCTACAATTTGATAAAGGAAACAAATGGCCTTTCTGTCTGTTTTTATCTGCTAGTGCAAGGAGAGCATCTGTAGAGAACGAGTCTCCTCATGGGAAGAAAGTCGACCCATTTTCCACAGAGGGAAATGACCATCCCTGAAAAAAGAGAGAAAATCCCTATTCTAGAAAACCTCATGCAGAGCGACCTCTTTTTCTTTTCTCTCATCTCTGCCTTAGTCTCAAACTCGAATCTCTCTACCTGTGTCCTAACTTTCACTCCAAAGTTTCATCTTTTTTTAGCATGATATTTTAGAACAAAGTGACTAGCGGGAAGCCAGTGAAGCATGCAACAAAAAGCAACTCAAACAAACACACACAACACAAAACTGGAGACAACTTGCTCCTGAGCTCCAAAATATCCCAAAACATACTGTTGACTTTTAAAATGTTTCGTGAGAAACAACCCACAGTATACAAAGATAAACAAGTTATTTTCCATGGACTGATGTAAAGGGCATCTAAATCTTCATATTTTCCGAGTATGCACTAGCTTAAATTAGTTGAGAAACAAACTTTGTAACCTTTAAAGAAAAGTATGTTCTCTATAGGGGTCGGCATGGTGGCTCAGTGGGTAACACTGTCGCCTCACAGCAAGGTCGCTGGTTCGAGTCTCTGTTGGGCCAGTTGGCATTTCTGTGTGGAGATAGCATGTTCTCCCGTGTTGGTGTGGGTTTTCTCCAGGTGCTCCAGTTTCCCCCAGTCCAAAGACATGCGTTAGGTGAATTAAATAAACTAAATTGGTCGTAGTGTATGTGTGTTATAAGGGACTGAGCTGAAGTAAAATGTATGAATTAATGAATGTTCTCTTTAGCATAAATGTAAATGAGGATATCCATACTGTGTCTGCCATGGTGTCGGTTGCTTTGCATTAGCAGGGTGTCCATGGATCTTTACAAAGTCTTAAATTCCATTGTGTAAAAATAAGACTTTAATTAGTATTAAATCCGTGTTTCAAAGGTCTTAAAATTACAATCAAACCAACCTAGTAAAAAAGAATTTGTTTCCGTTTTGAAATCTACCTAAAATCTCTTCATTGGTCTATTACAAAGCTGCAAGAAATAGCCAGAAGCCAATAAAATACACGCTCATGTTATGCTGCATAATAGATTATGAGAGCTGCTTCAACCCGTGTCATGACCAGTGTTGGGTGTTGTGTATGTATATACATATACGCACCCATAACCCAAAGTGTCCCCTTCAAATCACGTGTACAGAACCTGTTTGGGAAACAGCATCTATGTATCACTATGGAGCTCATCTGATAGTCACGCAGCGCTACATGAACTGTTTTGGGGATTGTATAGGTGCGGCAACGGAGCCTGTAATAAAAAGAAATGAAATCTAGCCGTTTTTATATTTATTTTAATGTGTTTTCATGCCTAAGTAAAATGAAAGCACTGAACAGGGGCCAGCTGGTCTTTCAGTGGTATGGGTTGTGTATAGAGAGGATCGGCTCTTTGATGTTTAATGCCACCCTTCAAAGAAAGATTACAAATACAGTAGAAATATGGGAAAATAGCTTTAAGGGATGATAGCAGGATAAAATTGTAAAGTACGGGAATCCCGTGAAAAAAACAAGAGGGTTGACAGGTATGGCCTTATTATTAAAAAAAAAATGTCCCAATGGAGAGATTACTTTGTGGCTAGTGTTGTTTGGCAATGTTAATTTAAGTCCACGTGTAATCTCAAAAGGTCCCACAACTGGAGAGCACCTTAAGTTTGCAACTTAACAGTTTGTGTATGTTTGTTTGAACAATTGTACGGTTTTCGACAGCTAACTACCGAACTATATTGTTAATAAAGAACTACAGTTGGCTAACAGTGGCTAACACTAAATGTGGCTAACAGTGTAGTTGAAAATTGCATTCCAGGATTGCAAGTTAAGTTGACAGTATGCAAATAGATGCTTTGAAAATAAGTTTTGAAGCTTTTTACATGCATATGTTTTGACAGATATCACTTTTTATGACACATCAGACAGTGGGATAATGAGTGTGCTAGGCTGAGTCTTGTAGACACTTAGTGAGAAAGTGATTGTAACCTTAGAGTCCTCAGAGCTGGAATAGAAGATGCAAGTGTGTGTGTGTGTGTGTGTATGTGTGTGTGTGTGTGTGTGTGTGTGTGTATGTGTGTGTGTGTGCGTGTGTGTGTGTTGCATAACAGGATTCGTTCACGCTCTGTCACAAACGCACCTCTTTGTGCATGTGTTGTAGGATCAGATGGCCCTGAACACATGGCCTCCCTCTGTCACACACACCTGCCCTAAACTCAGAGCCTATCAATAATTCATGTTTTCCAGTGGCTGACACACTCGAACAAGGCCCTCCATGGGGACTAAATCACTCACACACACCTACAGCCTCTTCTCTCTCTTCTTCATGCTCGTTCACCTTCTACTACCTCAGTCATTTTATCATCTTGCTTTCCCGGAGTACTCTCGTTCTCCTTGTACAATCTTTATAGCCCAGGTCACTCCAATTTGTTTCTGTAAAAGTACCATTGAATTGTTTTCAGGAACTATATTTTCTAAAGATGCACATGCGTGTGGAAAAAGTCACCATTTGTGGTCTGTTCTGAGTCACTCATTTGATTTGATATATGCTAGTAAGTCTCTAGACATAGTGGTGTGTGTGTGCTGCAGTTTATAAGACATTAGCACAAAGCCAAACTTTAATTACCCCAAATGGAAAGCATATTTATCCTCTTTGAACCCACCAAGCAATTTAAAGTTTAAAAGATGTCTAATAGACATCTATACATGACATCTAAAACCAGGCTAAATTTGGGCTGTCAGACAAAATCTAATAAACATCTAGCAATAGTTCAAAAATATACTAGTAATCAAATAGACTAGACAGACTTCACATGTGCAGTAATTGATTATTCGATGACTATAAAAATAGACCATGTCTATTTTTTATTTGGATGTCTGTTTTTTTTTTTTTAAAGACGTCTTTTTTTAAACGCAAAAAAAATGCTTGCTGGGAATGATTTATCACTTACATACAGTATTGTGGGTCATTCACTATCTAGAAACTTTTTAGAGTGGGCAACAGACATAATTTTGGATGTTATAGTGGTCTAAGGATGCAAATTATGTCATTGTTTTGGAGCACATTATCCATCATAGATATAGATATATCTAATAGAGTTATAGATAACCTTTACACTAAAAAATATTGATACTAACACCCCAAAAAAATTGGTTTTAGATTTCAGCGGAACTAAAAGTGTTACTATGTGGCTGCCATCATGTTTGTTTTTGTTGTTTTGTTTGGATGTAGGCAACACAGTAGCTCACAGCAAGAAGGTCGCTGGTTTTAGTCCTGGCTGGGTCAGTTGGCATTTTTGTGCAGAGTTTGCTTGTACTCCTCATGTTCGTGTGGGTTTTCGGGTTGTCTGGTTTCCCCCACAGCCCAAAGATATGCACTTTAGGTGAATTAAATAAACTAAATTGTCCATAAAATACAGTATTTGTCTAAATGAGTGTGTATGGATGTTCCCCAGTCCTGGGTTGCAGCTGGAAGGGCATCCACTGTGTAAAACATATGTTCGATAAATTGGTGGTTCTTTCTGCTGTGGCGACTCCTGATATAAAGGAATAAAGGAACTAAACTGAATGAATGACAGTGTTTGTTTTTTTTACAATTCATAGCCATACCTAGATAGTTGCCAAGGTGTTTTGAATGTTCTCGCATGTTATTATGCAGACACAAGAAAGTGCTGGGCAGTTGCTACAGTGCTAGCTCGTTCTATAGTTTTCTTAATGATGCACGTGTCTTTTTGCTATGCATTTGCCAAACCAACAGATTCTTACCAATGAAAGGTTTTACCCTTTCTGTTAGAAATTACATCTTGGTGATTTTTAGAATAAGGGGCTGAGCAGTTAATGTCACAATGGAGAGGTTAATGTGCCTTCTCTGCACACACACACACACACACACACAGTGCTGGGCCAATAAACTGTATTATATTAAAACAAAATCTGTCAATAACAATGATAAGCGCTGGACTTTTTCGCTCTATATTTATCCAAGAGCCAATCACACAGCAACGAGAATCTAAAAGTGTGTTAATATAAGAGATGTAACAAGTTTTTGCCACCGAAAATTTATCAGCCGAAAATATGTTATATGGACCCTGTAATTTTTGTGGCTTCAGTTATTGTTGGGGTACTCTTAAATCTGGAAGCATTAACAACTTATATTGAAACATATATCGTCATCTTTCAAGTTGAAAAATAATTATGGATATTGCATTTTTTGTCATATCACCCAGCCCTACACACATACTGTATATTTATACACACATCTATTGCTCGATCTATTGTTCTAGTTCTCAATGTTTTATTATGTTGCTTAAGTGTTCTGGGTAATTGCTACACTCTAAAGAATGCTGGGTTGTAATCAGTGGTGAAAAGAGTACTTGAAAATCATACTCAAGTAAAAGTACCATTACTTGCCAAAAAAAACTGTTGCGCAAATAGAGTAAAAGTATCTGTTGTAAACATTACTCAACGTACAGTATGAGTAAAAACGTAGTCTTTTAAAATATATTCAAAAACTAATGAGTTGTGAGTATTACAATGTTAAAGGATGATGCATTTACATGCAATTTGCGCAGGGATGTGTAAACATAACATTCTGTAGTGCATTTAGTCAGCTTCCTATGTTCGTTCATTCATTTCTTCCATTGTTTATTCTGTTCTTTTTTTCCATTTGTTCCCTCATTCATTTGTTCATTTGTTTCTTCAATCCTTAATTAGTTTGCTCATTCAATCGGTACTTCATTCTTTTGTTCCCTCCTTCGTTTGGTCCATTGTTTTTTCATTCATTCCTCAGTTTGTTTAGTGCTATCTTAAATCCATCATTCAGTTGTTCAGTCCTTCCTTTCTTCATTAGTCCCGTCTTTCTTTTTATTCTTTGTTGGCCCTTCATTCAGTTTTTCATTGGTTCTATTTAGAGATTGTTTAAGGCCGTTTAGCGATTTCGGTCGTCATGCAGTCAGCATCCTTCATTTTCTCGTCAGCAATATGCAGTCTATAAACAATCTCTGCAGTCTCTGAGTCATTGCATGTAAAGATTTTTTAAAATCTTTTTGGACACTTTTAATGCTTTGAAAAGGATAGCTGCATTTATTAAACACCCATGTCTTTGGGTTGTTCAGTATGATCCGATTTACTTCCTTTGTGAGATTTGATAGGACAGATTTTCTACTTAAGCCAATCACCATAGACAAGAATAAAATAAAGTTGTGACTACAAGTTGAAGGAAAGGAGTAAAAGTACCAATAAAACACTTAAAATTTACTCAAGGGAAAGTAAAAGTACACATTTGTAAAACTACTTAGTAAATCACGATTCCTGAGAGAAATTCCTGGGTGGAATTCTGTTTTCCGGGAGACAGAACAATAAGGGAAATGGGCGGAAGATGGGTCTGAAATACGGGAGACTCCCGTGAGTGTTGGCAGGTATGGTTTGCAGGGTGAGAGGGGTTTGAGCTCAGGGAGATCTCGAGAACTCCTCTGCTGTTTAAAGGTAGTGAGCAATTACGGATTGTTATGAATATAACTGAATGAATTAGTTATGATATAATTACTTACTATAGGAGCTTGTCTATAGTGCTGATTTAGATTAGTAAATTAACTTAAGTTGAATATTTTGGATGGTGGGAGGAAACTGGGGGACCCAAGGGAAACCCACGCAAGCACAGGAAGAACATGTGAACTACACGGAGAATCGTCGACTGGCTTGGGAAAGACTAGAACCGGTGACGTTCTTGCTCACCAATGGGCCGCTGTGGCACCCATCTAGAAAAAATGGAGGAGTAGGGGAGGAGGGAGCGATTCTTCAAAACAAAAATGACAATGGTATTGAACTTAGGTTATTTATGGTGACCTAGGAATCATTTAATTGGTGAATCATAAATTGGATAATGCGGGACCAGCCGTGAACAATCATAAGCATGTGATCATCATGTTCTCAAAATTAGCTTATAATCAAACTTCACTTGTTGACATTTTACCCAATGTTGGGTTACGACAGCCCAGAGTGTATGGTCCTGCAAGCTGATTGCTTGCTAAAACTCATATTATTTAAAAACTCTCTCATTTAAAACTCTCTCTAATTTACATGAAAACAATTGCTTTCATTACATTAATGCCCCGAGCCCTTATTAATGAAATCCCACCTAGCTCACCTGATTAAATGTGTTGAAATTGTCTCATTAAGGGTGCCCCTCAGAGGTCTTTCCCATGGTCCTCTGCTGTCGGCTGTCTCTTGAATGTGATGCATGATGATATACTGTTGTAATCAGACTGCCATCTCTCTCGTCTGCCAGAATGGTGGCGTTTGAGAGGAATATGAAGAATCTGAATGGTTCATAAGGGATGGAGGGATAGATGGAGAGGAATGGAGGAGAGCGGGCTGACGGGGTGTCTCACAGCAGGAACTAAGGGCTCCATCATCCATAGGAGGGGAATATAAAGAGAAATGGATTGACAAGAGTAGACATGCAGAGCGCAGCCCACGGGCTTGCGCTCATCACTCCGTTTCATTATTTCTTTTATCATCTGTCTTGATCATTCGCTCTCCCAGTTTCTGGCTTTTCATTCTCAACTCTCTGTTCTGCCATCATCCAGGGTTTTGATTCCTTATTTACCTTCCTCTTCTGCCTTTATGGTTCGTTTGTTTCTGAAGTGTGACCAGGTGAGAGTTGTATGTAAAGGTTGAGGTGTTTGGAAAACTCTGTGTCATTGCTGTGTGCTGTGCTACCTGAAGGGGACCACTGGAAATTGTGTTCCGATAAAAATAGTGCTTTGTCTCTATAACCTGACCCATTTTTTAAACTCAACACTCAGTGGAAGCCCTCCTGGGCCACGAACACAAAAAGACAGAGAGAGAGAGGGTGAGAGAGAGAAGGTGGGAATAAAACAGCACACACACATGCATATTTGCACTGATAGAGGTGACCTGACAGAATTGGGGCAGATTTTGTTGAACTGACCAGTTTTTTTAATGATGAAGTTTTTAAAGCTATGTGGAATCGAGGTTTAAACCATTAAATATGGTGAATGTAGCTGTGTTTCCATCACCCTGTGTTAATGCGCATTTTAAATCAAGTATCACCTGAGAAACGAGTAATGGACATGTCAAATTTGGAAATAAAAAAATCCTTTAATTCGCAAAAAAAGGTTTTAGGAGATAGAATTGAATTAAGTAGAATTAACTCTGACAAGAGGCAAACATTACACCCACAAGGTTCCATTATGCTTGATTTGTTTACTATTGGTTACTGGGTTACTAAAGAGCCCCTATTATGGGTTTTTGAAAATTACCTTCCATTCAGTGTGTAATACAGTACTAAGTGAATGAAAACATCCAGCTGAGGTTTAAATCTGAAAGTGCACCGTTTAAAAATCTTCAACAAAATAGTTGACTCGGAGTCGAATAAATTTAAACGTTTTAGGTTCGGATCTTTTGCTTGAATGCGTCGACATTGATATGATACATCACCAAATATGAAGTGTTGGTTTTGGTAGATTCAGCTGTGGGAAATAAAGCCAACTTAGTGCTGTGTCTGATCATTTTTTCAAATTTTTTGATACAATAACCAGTGCAACGGGGAATATGACGGCCGTTTGCTTGGAAGGAGCAGCAGAGACTATTATGGGACTTTGTCAGAGTTTGACAGGGACTTTGTCAGTAACTGTTACAGTGCATATGGACCAGTTTCTTCTTCCTCCATATAATAACATGAAAGTGTAATTAAAACTGTTGCCTTGTTTTGCATAGTTTGCAAATTATGTATTTAATTTTGTGTTGTCTCACAGCAGGAACTAAGGGCTACATCATCCATAGGAGAGCAATATTCTCTCAGGTTGAATCTGTATGGGTTATTCACATATTGCGTCCAAAACTACGTTGAAAATGGCGTGTGCTTCATCCGTTACCAATTTAACTGCGTTTCTGAACTTGTGATCCTCTACAATTTGTCTTTGCAATGCCCACCATCAGCTGTTCCTCATGTGCGCAACACAGTCAATTTTTAAATTAGTTTGCCACTGTGTGGATTAATATTGAATGCGAGTCATTGTTTTTACCTGGGGTAAGGGTTAAGAATAGAGTATATGCTGGTGTTTAACTGCATTGGTAACTTCATACTCATGTGTGTTACTTCATAGCTGTAGTGGGCGTTTCTCTCTGTGTTGCACTGAACCCAGTTGACCAATCACAACAGACTGAGTAATCAGGACCAATCACAGCATATTAGCCTCACGCAAAGGAGAGGTTTTGGAAACAAAAACCTCACTAAGTCACTAAGTAAATCATATGGGAGTCGTTGGGATAATTAGATAAAAATAAATGCATATTATAAGACAATGAAAGTGTTTGTTTACCTTTGCATGCATATCAGACTGTTGTTGGAGACCCCCAAAACCAAAATATGACCTTTTATATTGCAAAATATGGGCTTGTTTGAAAACCCATTTGATTAGACACATTTGAAGCTTAGGTTCTTTTCAGTTTTCATTTTCCTTTCCTCAGTTTAGTTCAGTTCAGTGTGGTTTCATTTTCACTGCTGAAAGTCCAAACACTGAAGAGCAAATCCACTGATGCGCAGCTCCACAAGTCCCAAACCAAGCAAGCCAGTGGTGACAGCGGCGAGGAACAAAACTTCACCAATTGACAAAAGTGAAGGGAAAAAAAACCTAAATAGAAACCAGGCTCAGTTGGGCACGACCAGTTCTCCTCTGGCCAAAGTTCTTGTGAAGAGCTGCAATCTAGGCGCTGGAGGCTGGAGAATGCTGGACTGCAATGTAATAAAGAAATGCTGCTAAATGTTCTCATATATGTGTGTACATGTGATGGTGTTTCATTCATTGAAAACTCAAGAAGAGCTTATTTAGTGTGAAGGAGTCAGAGCAGTTAAGGAATTCTTTAGACACACACACACACACACATACATACACAAACAAAACAACTCAATGAGATGCTTTTCCAACACATGTATTGAATTGGAATGGGGCAACGTTGTAACTTTAACAAAAAAAGGATATGTTCGAGATCTTCTTTGATGTATTGAAGATTCTTACATTATCTTTCATAATGGTTTCAGGTTCCCCGGTGTGAAGGTGCATTATTGTGTACAATACATGCTGATGTAAAGTGTTAATAGTGTTGTCTGCTGCATAACTTTGTGCATCTTTGATGTGTTGTCTGCTGCATCACATGCACACCATTGGAAATGGTTTCTGTAAGCATGACTGGACACAGATAATAAACCAAGTACTTGAAGAAGACTAGCCGCAGACTCAAGGGAGTGTATGTCAGTATATATGTGAATGTGTACAGTGTGTGTTTTGCTGTGCCCTGTAGTTCTGGCAGGATTATTACTCATTTCAAATAGAGGGTGATTCTGCTTCTGGCCCTCAGCACCCTGGCGCTGACACTCACACACCTTGATCCGAGCCTGAGGTCCCAACACACCCACGCTGATGAAATAATTAGTCTAACTGCTGATCCCGAAAGATTCTAGCTGACCTTAGACCACCTAGCCTTGCACAAACATGAACGTACTCTTCCTTCTTGTTTCTTCTTGTACACACCTGCACTCTCTTCGTCTCCTCACACACACTTGTGACCTTGACCTCCATGTTTAAAATCAGCTTGATTGGTCCTCATTTGAGTCAGCAATCTTTTCCCTCTTTTTTAAGTAAATTGGCTACCATAAAATCAAAAATGTGTGAATGAATGAGAATAAATGAGAATAAATGAGAAAGTGCGAGAGTGAGTGAGTGAATTAGTGAATGGATGAGTGAATAGTAGAGTGAATGAGTAAATTAATCCATGAGTAATCGAAGGCATGAGTGAGTGACTAAGTGAAAGAATGACAAAGTGAGTGAGTGAATGAATAAGAATTAATGAGAGAGTGAGTGAGTGAGTGAGTGAGTGAGTGAGTGAGTGAGTGAGTGAGTGAGTGAGTGAGTGAGTGAGTGAGTAAATCAATGCTCGAGTGAGTGACAAAGTGAAAGAATAAGTGAGTGAGAATGAGTGAGTACCTAAGTACATGAATGAATGAGTGAATGACTAAGAGAAAGAATCAGTGAGTGAGTGAGTGAGTGAGCTGAGTGGGTAAATGCATCAATGAGTGACTAAATGAAATAATGTGAAAGTGAGTGAGTAAATGAATGTATGAGTGAGAAAATAAATGCATTAGTGTGTGACTAAATGTAAAAAATAAGAGAGTGAGTAAATAAATGCATGGGTGGGTGACAAAGTGAAAGAATAAGTCAGTGAGTGAGAATGAGTAAGTAGATGAGTACATGAATGAATGGGCGACTAAGTGAAAGAATGAGTGAATGAATGTAAATGTGTGAATGTGTGTGAGTAGGTAAATGAATTTGAGTAAGTGACAGTAAAAGTAATTAAGTGAGTGAGTGAGTAGCTGAGTACATGAGTGAGTGAGTGAGTGAGTGAGTGAGTGAGTGAGTGAGTGAGTGAGTGAGTGAGTGAGTGAGAATGAGTACATGAATGGATGAGTGAGTGATCTAGTGAAGCTATGAGAAATGAATGAACGAGTGAGGGGATAAATGAGAAAATTAGGTAAGGAAAGATTGAGAAAGTGGCTGAGTAGGTGAGTTAATGCCTGCTAAATGCTGAATGTAAATGTCTGAATTAGTGAATGATTGATTGAGTGAATGAGTGAGTGAATGATAGAGAAAGGATGAGTAAGCTAGTCAATGTGTAAGCAAGCGACGCCTAATGATATGCTGAAGGAGAAAAGAACAAAGGAGCCTGTCTTGAGGGGGCTTGTTGTGTTATTTTGTCTTGGAAATTCCCCAAACGCTCAGCTGGCTCTGGCCAAGGAGAGAGGCAGAGGACGAGCGCGCCGCTACAGCTGTTCTGAGGTCAGCAGTGCAGGGACGAGCAGGTGTTCTGCCAAGGAAACCCACCTCTCTTGCTGACCTGGGGTCAGTCTGTTGTCTGTCTTGTAATAGTCTCCATGAGAGCTGTAGAGCACAGGTGCTGTTCTCAGACCTGTGCTTAAGGGAAGTGTATCATGTCTGGTTAAAGCAAGAAAACATGGCCTGCTTTATTTTTAGTGCTGTCAAATACAAGGTGTTATTGCTGGCCTCTGCAATTACAATCTCATTAGATCTCGTTACAGTATAACATCGTGTTTTTGCTCTTTGAAAGGATTTGCAATTAATTTGACTAATCATTCTGGAGCGAGATACACCTTGCATTTACTTACCCTCCATTTATTTCCACCTTGAAGTTCATTTGACGTCTTCCTTGTGCCCCCGTCGTTCTGCAAGCTCGTCAATGCTCGCTGGCGTGTTGAAACTGATCTTAGTAAGCAGTTTTTGGATGGCCTCATACCTGTGCACACATCTATCTGGCTAAATCAAAGTCTTAGAGCGGCTTTTTTTTTTTTTTTTTTGAGGAAATTCTCATCGACGTTTTGCTGCGGTCTTACATGAAATCAATTCACCCGTAGTTACAGATTTTACAGCCGCAGCAGTGAAAAGTTAATGTAAAAGCAAGCACTTTTCACCGTGTGTGTGTGTGTGTGTGTGTGTGTGTGTGTGTGTGTGTGTGCGTGTGTGTGTGTGTGTGTGTGTGTGTGTGTGTGTGTGTGTGTGTGTGTGTGTGTGTGTGTGTGTGTGTGTGTATGTGTGTGTGTGTGTGTGTGTGTGTGTGTGTGAATGCGTGCAGATAGGAAGAGGATTTTATGCTTCTGACATGATTGCCACAGTCTCAGCTTTGCTTTACTTTTCTTTTCTTCTCTTCTCCCTCTATTGTTTCTTCTCTCTCTCCCTCTCCTCCTTCTCTTAAGGGAGTAGTTCATCCAAAAATGAAATTTTGCTGTAGATTTAATCATCCTCAGGCCATCGCAAGATATAACATATAGGTGACTTTTTATTTTCTTCAGCAGAACATTAAAGAAGATTTCCAGATGAAACCATATGGCTCTTGGCGATTCATGAAATGCAAAACCCAGCACTTTTTATAGCATTAGCTTCATGAAACCTTCATGTATCGTCAGGATCCACATGTATTAATTTAGTTTTGCCTCTACATGTTTTAATATTTTAAAAGTACCCATTGATTGTACTTTTTAAATCATTAAGGAGCACAGATTTAAATACAAATCAGCTTTATTGTTCTACTGAGGGAAAAAGAAGTAGTGGCCTGAGGGTGAGAAAATTTAAGAGCTTATTTTATTTTGTTGTTTTGTACTCTCCCCAGTATTTCTTTGCACTCATTTTCCAAAATTAAGATTCACGACATACAACATGAATAAACTTAAACATTGGTTAATAAAAAAATCAGCGGTAAGCTATTGCCACTTATTACAATCTGCTACATAATAACGACTTAGATTCTTTAATGCAATCGTGAGAAAAAATGGCTTAATGATTGTAATAAATATTTTAAATAATATATTTAGAATTTGTTCAATGAAACATTAAGTGCTAAATATTTATGTTACCCTGTTTGCATCTCTTTATCTCACTCTTTCATTAACTATGTTTCCTTCCAAAGATGCAAATTAAACTTGTGCTCTGGAACAAAAACTGGAATATCGCATAAAACATTGGTGAATAAAGCACCTTTTCCATTTAATAAGTAAAAGAGAACAAAAAATCATGACTTCCTGATAAACTTTCACCAAATATCAAAGGGAAAAATGTAAATTGTCATGGTGGGCCTTTTTTCTTATTTGATAAATTACTTCAGAAGACAAAATTCAATGAACATGCTTATGGGCTTTTATTCTCTCTTTGGAAGTACAGACACTCAAGACAGTTCTGGGGGGTAATAATACCAAAGTGTTTTGAGGAAAGATGAATGGTTGTCACTTATTCTCATCAGTGGTGTAAAGTAGCAAATTACAAAAACTTAACTGACTTTGATTGAGTATTTCTCAGGAATTGTAATTTAATAAGTAGTTTTAAAAATGAGTATTTTTACTTTCCCTTAAGTACATTTTTAGTGCTGTATCGGTACTTTTACTCCAATACTGTCCTTCAAACTGCAGTCACTACTTACTTTTTTCCTGTCTATGGGGATTAGAAAATCCATTTCTGCGATTCCTGTCCAATCTAATCGCACATAGAAAGTAAATCGCATTATACTGAACTGTAAGAAACTGGTCCAAAATCTTTACATGCAATGACCGAGAGACTGTTTAGACTGAATGTCACTGATGAGAAGATGATGCGGTTTTCTTTAAAAATCCACTACAGAATATTACATTTACACACATGCATCAGCCATTCACAGCGTAATCCTCATTACTCACTAGTCTTGAGTACTTTTGAGAGGTCTACTTTTTTACTCATGCTTTGCGTAATACTTACAACAGATATTTTTACTCGTAGTACATTTTTGGGCAAGTAATGGTAGTTTTACTTGAGTATGATTTTTCAGTATTTTTTTCACCACTGATTCTCATATGTGAAGTTTTACAAACTAATTTTAAGAGGTTGGTGTGCTATGGTTAAACATGGCCGGTCTCACATCAACACTCATTGGTAAACCAATTATAAAAATTCAAGCCTACATAAATAGCATCAAAACCATCATTACCAAAGAGGGGCTCTCAAGACCATCAGATCTCGGACACCCTTTTTTGCTAAATGACCAGGAGTGAGCCCTGGGCTCAAGTATCTCCAAGCACAGGGTTTTCTCCCGGGACAGCATGCCAAACGTGCCAAACCATACCAAGTGTGAACTCTTGAAATTTTTAAAAATGATCAGACCACTTTTGTCCAACCAAATATACCTGTCACTTTCTGCCATTATTTTATTTCTGGCATTTTTGTCACATGATCTGTCAAAACTAAATTACATCATTTTTGATGCACAAAATAGATTTTTTTCTTTTAATTAATTTATGCAATTTTATTCTTATTAAATTAAAAGTTTATCCTGCTTAGTTTGCATACATTTTTTATACATATAAAAAAAATGTTTGTGCATCTTGTTCTTTTTATTAGCTATTTGTTTCCATCCATTTCCATTTGTATGTTCATTTATGACTAGCACATAAAATGTTGAATGGAAATGCCAAAATGCACATACATTTTAAAAATACGCATTAAAAATGTATGCACAAAACTGAGTAGGATAAACTTTATATCGATAAGATAAAAATGCAGAAACTACGATACACTGTAAAACCCAACAGTCAACTTTATTTACTGAAATGAGTGAAGTTTACTCAAAATTTACTGAAAGTTAATTCTACTCATTTGAAAAGAGTTTGTGTGTTGAAGGCAATGCATTAATAAAATACACCATTACCTCAACTTACTGTAAATGAAGTTCACAGGACTTGTATAGATTTTTTATTTTTTTTACTCAAATGGTTTGTAGCAATCAGTTTCCTCAAATGGTGTGAGTTGCCTTAATTTGCTGAGTTTTACTGTACTGGTACAGTGGTACAGTACAGTGCTTTGAGTTCTCTTCATTTATTGGGTTTTATTGTGCTCAAATTGCTTCATTTACTCAAATGGATCAAGTTCACAGTACTTGTTAGGCTTAGTTTTTGAACCTAAATGGTTTGTTGCAATCGGATTCCTCAAATGGTTTGAGTTAGCTTAGCTTTTTGGCTTTTAGAGTGTAGAAACACGTTTATCAAAAAAAAGTTATGTGATTTTGTTTAAACAATAATGTGATTTCAAAAAAACGGATGCAATGAGACAGCGTTAATGAACAAAACTGTGAACCAATATCTGAAATGTTGTTTTGGTCATTTTAAACTCCCTCAGCCAAAGTCTATCATCAAAGTGGTTCAGTATATTATTACCAGAACTGTCTTTAATGGCTGCACTCACACCTCCATAAGCCACTGTCTATTCATTGCATTTCATCTTCATCTTTTGAGTCACAAGTTATTTATTATATAAGTGTAGCTTCTCTCTGAACCCATGGTTCCTCTCGTACTGAGCAGGATTACTAACATGACTCACTGTTTAATCCGAGCTCACATTCCCTGTTAGTGGGTGAACAATTCAACGGTTGGAAAAATCCTATATAAATATGAATATACAGTTAAAGTCAGAATTATTTGCCCCCTTTGATTTTTTTTTCTTTTTTACATTTTTCCCAAATTATGTTTGACAGAGCAAGGAAATTTTCACAGTGTGTCTGATAATATTTTTTTTCTTCTGGAGAAAGTCTTATTTGTTGTATTTTAGCTAGAATAAAATCAGTTTTTCATTTTTTAAACACCAAATTAAAGTAAAAATTATTAGCACTTTTAAGCAATTTTTTTTTTTTGGTAGTCTACAAAACAAACCATCATTATGCAATAACTTGCCTAATTCCCCTAACCTGCCTAGTTACTCTAATTAACCTAGTTAAACCTTTAAATGTCACATTAAGCTGTATAGAAGAGTCTTGAAAAATATCTAGTCAAATATTATTTATTGTCATTAAGGGAAAGATAAAATAAATCAGTTATTATAAATGAGTTATTAAAACTATCATGATTAGAAATGTGTTGAGAAAAAATCTACTCTCCGTTAAACAAATTGGGGGGGAAAAAATAGCGGGGCTAAAAATTCAGGGGGGCTAATAATTCTGACTTCAACTGTATACATTTGGCACCAGTATATCAGGAAGTGACGATTTTCTTCTCTTTGACTCATTGGATGGAAAGGTGATTCGTTTTCAAATGTTTTATGCAATATTCCAGTTTTGCACATAAGTAAACTTCACATCTTTAAATAAAAAAAAAAAAACAAATAGGTAAAGGTAGTAAGCAATAGTCCAAAAATAGGTGGGTGGAAAGATTGCTAATTCTTAAAGGGAAAGATCACTTAGTTTTTGACAGCATTTATTTTGATATTTATTTTTTCCCATTTCTTTATACAAAGATTTTCTGTTAATCTTCAGTCTCCAACTCTCCAAAAAAAGGCTAACAAAAGCGTTGTCCATGTGCTGCTCTGTTCAAAGTCTGAAAAGCACAAATCATCATAATATCTTCTCCTGTGTTCTACTGAACAGCAAAAGTTTGCAGGTTTAGAGCGATATAGCCGGGTAAATAATGAGCAAATGTTTATTTCAGGATGAACTCTCCCTTTAAATGTTGTGCCTGTCTAAGAGGCTGATGAGGCAGCAGCACTCCTGTCAAAATGCCAGTCCTCGCTGCTGATTGGTAAGGGATTTCTGTGGATTCAGAGGATTCAGCAGACTCGCAAAAAACATCCAGCATCTTCATTAACTTCATGCGACACGACATGTTCAGAACTCTTTCGTAATAATCAGATTTCTGCACAATCCTAGATTAAAAGGGAAGAAGAGGGAGGGAAAAGATGAGAGAGGGAGGGAAAAAACTTAAAAGTGACTAAGCAGAGAGTGAAGACAGCAGGTTACAGTAACACTACGAACAGATTAAGCCTTGTGTGCTGTCCTGACACCTGCTGGTGGAAAAAAAACTGCAAAATAAAAAAACAGGTGGAGGATGGAGGTCAAGCTAATTCCTCACCTGAAGAACAGAGATCCCTTCGTGTTGAATAAGAAACAGCTTTTTTTATGGTTTTGAGCCAAATGATTAGGCCGTAGCGTATATGACCTTAATTTGCCTCAAAATGGGCAACTCGGGACAACATTACCAGACTTGCCACCCTGATGAGGCTCCTAATTATAGTCAAACTGAGAGGAAGTCAGCAGCCATTACATGACTTGCTCCTCAGGTGTTTTAGAAATGATTTGCATCTAATTTTATTGCGCAGGCACACACTCTCACTCCATCATCTCCTGTCAGCTGGAAGCTCCAATTCAATTATATTTGGCAATTAATTAATTAAAGTTGGCATAGACTTTTACTCCGAGCACTTCACTCTGAGAGGTGTTCATTTTCCACTTCAAGACAGGTTGAAATAATGAAAAAGTAGGGGAACTATTAAACTATCATAATATATCCATAAATGGAGTTACATGTTATTATTTATTATGTATTAAATTAATTCATTGTTTAAAAATACACAATTTAAAATATTCAGAAATTTTCCTATTTTCTTAATAGATACTTCATGCAATGAATCCATGCAAAATAAAAATCATTATTATATAGACTGCTTAATGTTAGTTATGTCATTTTGAGGTTAATAAAAAGTTTTACATGTTTTCCATACATTTTATAATGCAGCAAATATTGCCAATCTAAACAACAACAACAGCAATGATAATAAGCATCATCTTTATAACAATTATAGACTTCAAGCCTATGCGATGGCATCATTGTGAGGTTTTATGTAAACAACCTTTTTAGTTTTGCTGGTTTATTAAATTTAAATATCTTACTTTAAATAGTTTTTTTTTTAATGTTTAAAAAATTATGCCGCCTTTGCTTTTGCCTTCCAGCAATTTTATGTAAAGAATCATAATATTGTGTATATGTATGTATTTTATTTTCATTTTATATAAAGCCTCCCTTGGACACCAAATCCAATGCACTTGGTTGTCCAGTGATAAATAAATAAATAAATAAATAAATAAATAAATAAATAAATAAATAAATAAATAAATAAATAAATAAAAATACAAATATATATTATTTATTTATTTATTTATTTATTTATTCTTGATATTGTTTTGTTATTAATACTACTACTAATAATAATAATAATAATAATAATAATAATAATAATAATAATAATAAATGTATTAAATTAATAATAATTACTTACATTTAGTATTTTTTTCTGGACACTTAAAGCACTTTACACATTGGGGGAATCTCCTCATCTACCACCAGTGTGCAGCATTCACCTGGATGACGTGACAGCAGCCATATTGCGCCAGACAGCACACCACACACCATCTGATTGGTGGAGAGGAGAAAGAGTGATCAAGTTAATTATAATATAGGGATGGTTAGGAGGCGATGAGGGACAGTGCACAAATTTGGCCAGGATACAGGGGGACATCCTGGGATTTTTAACAACCACACAGAGATTTAAAAAGACGGCTCTCACTGAGCAGTATAAAGTCCCCTTCACTATACTGGGGCATTAGGACCCACACAGACCGCAAGGTTGAGCTCCCCCTGCTGGTCTCACCAACACCAATTCCGGCAGCAACCTAGTTTTCCCATATGGTCTGTCATCCAGGTACTGACCAGTCGCAGCCCTGCTTAACTTCAGTGGGCGACCATGTGAGAGTTGTAGAAAGCTAGCTGCTGGCTATTTGTATATATAGTTGTTTGTATATACAGTTGAAGTCAGAATTATTAGCCCCCCTAAATTATTAGTGCCCCTGTTTATTTTTCTGTCTTCCTGTTAATTTCTGTTTAACGGAGAGAAGATTTATTCAACACATTTCTTCTAATAACTGATTTATTTTATCTTTGTAATGATGACAGTAAATAATATTTGACTTAAAGGCTTAACTAGATTTAAAGGCTGAACTAGGTTAATAATAATCATAATTATTATTATTATTAATATTATTATTGTTGTTGTTATTATTAATATTATTATTGTTGTTGTTATTATTATTATTATTATTATTATTATTCATTTTCGAACTGCAAACTACACGCAGTGAATGCTCTTCCAGCCACAACCCAGTACTGAAAAACACACATACACACATACTCATTCACACTCATTCACTACGGACAATATAGTTTATTCAATTCACCTTTATACCACATGTCTTTGGACTGTGGGGGAAACCAGAGCATCCAGAAGAAACCCACACAAACATGGGGAGAACACACATACAAACTCCACACAGAAATGCCAACTGACCTAGCCGGGACTCGAAACATTGACATTCTTGCTGTGAGGCGACATCGCTCACCACTGAGCCACCGTTATTATTATTAATATTACACACTTTTATTTAACAGCAAGACCATGTAAAACATAAGGAAGAATAGAAGACTAAATAGCCACAGTTTAGTCACAGATACTCAATTAGGCCAGGTAAACTACGATGAAGGAGGCTTCGTTTCCTTTTGGTAACACAGGAAAGTGTTTCAAAACAAACACATTAGAGCAAAAGAGAGAGAGAGAGAGGAAGAGGAGTAAACCCCTTATTCAGCTGCTCTGCTCACCAGTCACACCAAGGATCCCAATCAATCCTGGAAATTGGTTTGTTCCCTGACAAGGTTACGAAATGACAGGCTGCTAGAGAGAGGGAGAGAGAGGGGAAGAGAGAGACAGATGGGTTGGAGGAGAGAGAAAGAGAGAGAGAGAGAATAAAAGAGAGATGTTGGTGTTTGTTTACTGACAGGCTGATATCTCCAGCAGGGCTTCAGAGAGTCTCAAAGTTTGGCTGCGTCTGGACTTCTGGCAAAAGAACACACTGCGACACTTATGTTCATGTGTCCATAACTATGTTGCAGTTCCTCCAGGATTTTGTGTGAGTTTTATTATTAGCATTATTATTTTGAGACTAAGGATAGGATGGTTTGAGTCCCGGCTGGGCCAGTTGGCATTTTTGTGCGGAGTTTTCATGTTCTCCCTGTATTCGCATGGGTTTCATCCAGGTGCTCTGGATTCCCCTACAGTCCAAAGACATGCAGTATATGTGAATTGGATGAACTAAGTTGGCCTTAGTGTACAAATGCATGTGTGACTGCTGGAGAGTATGGGTTGTACTGGGTTGCGTCTGGAAGGGCATTTAGTTGGAAAATTAGTAATTGATAAGGTTTTTCTCAAAAAAATGTGGTAATATTTGTAGCATTTCTTGTGTTGATTTGCAGTGATAATTTACACACGAATGTCACTACTTCAATTTGTTCACTTTGTCGCCGTTCCTATCGCTGCAGCGGCGGTAGTTGGTGCGTTTGCAGCTTTTGACCTCTGGGTGGCACTTTAACCACAGATTTTCAGCTTTGTCTTTTCACAATACTATGGAGGGTTCTGTATGTGTACCTTATTTGATGTGATGTGTTTGAATTAAATGTAGTTTTGTTTTAGATTTCTTAGTAATAAACATGCTTTTACACTTTATATATATGTATGTTTTAGAAAAGATACAATACATGGTAAGAAGCATAGCCTTGTTGGCTGCAAAAAGCAAATATAAGAATTGAATTCTTTTTTTGTAGTGCCCTAATAAATTAGGTTGGGTTGAAAAGAATGTTTCGATTTCTTTGACCATCATGGCGATGTTATTACCTCAAATCTTAAACATGTGCATATGAAAACCGCGGCACAGCACACACTATAATATTAAGATTATCATGCCGATGTAGCACATCACCTGATTGTTATATAACTTACTTTATCAGTAGGCTATTTATTATTTATTACAGACAATGTTACAAATATTTGACCAACTGCCACTTCATGTTAAACACTCTCATGCACTCAGAACTAGTGGCAGTAATGAAATAAATAAATAGCCATATCTGCACGCAAAATGAGCTGCATATCATTTATCATCCGTTCATTTTCTCTGTTCATTTCTCCTTCACACGCATGCAGAGAAAGAAAAAAAATCTGCTTGATTGAAAAAGCACATTATATTACATAACATTATAAAATTTTCATTAACTTTTTTCAGCTCAAGAAATATTGAGATCTGTAATTTATGTCAAAAAACGAGTCATATTTGAAAGTCATATTTGACTCTTGAAGAGCGCTAAATAATCTAAATAAAATGTTGTAGTAAAAATATTATCTACATCTGCAAATTATTAGAATAAAAAATATATATTTATAAAATATTTTCTATTAATGTGTTTAAATAATCATAATTTTAGGCTTTGCTTTGTAAAACTACACAGCTTTCAACTTAAATATGATCTTACCAAAGACTAAAGAATAACTGACAATGGGTCCTTGATTTATTAATAAAATATTGAATACTTTAGGTTTAGGTGTCCAAACTCGGCCATGGAGGGCTGGTGTCCTGCTGAATTTAGCTCCAACTTGCTTCAACATACCAGCCAGGAAGTTTCTAGTATATCTAGTAGCTTGATTAGCTGGTTCAGGAGTAATTAGGTTGGAGCTAAACTCTTCAGGACACCGGCCCTCCAGGACAGAGTTTGGACACCTGCTCTAGGTGGTGCAAACCAACAGGGTGTGCATTATTTTTCAGATTTTTTTAATACACCAGAGTTAATTATTCCACTTATAATATGGTAACTGGTGACATGGTGGTGCAGTGGGTAGCACGATCGCCTCACAGCAAGAAGGTTGCAGGTTCGAGCCTTGGCTGGGTCAGTTGGCATTTCTGGGTGGAGTTTCCATGTTCTTTCTGTGTTTGTGTGGGTTTCCTCCGGGTGCTCCGGTTTCCCCCGCAGTCCAAAGCCATGCAGTATAGAGACATTCGCAAAGCTATAGGGTATACTAAAATTGCCAGTAGTGTATGTGTGTCAATGTGTCATCACCTTGGAATTATAAGGTTCTATCTGCGTTCTGAATGATTTTGAGATATTGAGTTTTAAAGTTTTTGCATTCCATATAGCAAACATTATGTGTGTAACATTTGTTTTTTAAATAAAAAGTCCTAAAATGTAAACAACTTATAAAAAACATTCTATAATGTCAATAAATTGTCATTTAATAAGAATATGTCAATAGCTCAATTTTGACAAAGATGTCAGATAGAACCTTATAATTCTAAGGTGAGAGAGAGTGTGTGGATGTTTCCCAGTGATGGGTTGCTGCTGGAAGAGTAAAACAAATGCTGAATAAGTTAGCGGTTCATTCCGCTGTGGCGACCCCAAGTGAATAAAGGGACAAAGATGAAAAGAAAATGAACGAATAAATGAATTACCACACATAAAGACATTGTACAAACAGCTTTTGTAACTTGCAGTATACAAATAAGTAAGAACATGATTAGCTTAGTTTAATAAGTTACAATTAACTAAACACTTGACTAATTTATGTCATGACTAATTGATGTCATATCATTTTTTTTACAGTGTTTGTGTCCTGGTAAAGCACATATTAGTATTCTCAAGATTACACTGAGGAACTGTCAATGAGTTATTACTCGGGCCAGACAGAATCTGCAGACTTTTCTGCTATTACTGCATAAAATTTTGTTAAAAATCTCTGGATTTATGCGAAATGATTTTGATTAAACTTTTATTTAGTGTTTACTATGCAAATCCAATTAGATCCAATTTATTTGGTAAACAAATCAAGTCTCTCATATAATACATCTACTAAAAGACAGAAAATATTACTTTACAAACCGTATTTTAAATGAATCATATGAATATCTTCATATTAGTCAATAATATTACTGAAATCAATAAAAAAAATTTAATAAATATCAATTTACACAGAATCAGAATCAATGATGAGCTTAAAATTTGCGGAATTCTGTGGAATTCTGTGCACGCAGATTTCGTGTGGGCCTAGTTACTGCTAATGTTTGAGGGAAATGTATTTTTTCCTTGTACTATGATCAAAGCTTGAACTCGAAAGTTTTGTTGCACATTTTCCAACAAATCGGAATCAAGAATTTTAAGAGACCGCTGATTAAGGCTAAAAGTAAAATTAAGTATTCCTGTGAGTAGATTACATACAAAGTGAATGTAAATGCATGAATATAGACAAGGTTCTGATGGGCGATGTGAATGAACAACAGTGCAGAACGTGTTATAAAAGCACGGAATTCCCCTCAGTCAAGTCTTCATATAATTCAACTCCAGCAAAATATTCGTTACAGGTGAAAAACATTCTGTGAGTAAACAAGAGAGAGTGACTCTGTCCATTGATTCATTTATTTTGTAATGAAGTCCAGAAGTCCAAATTTTTGTGCAATAATTATCATCTACCTCTGCCCTTTGAGTGCTACTGCAGGTGCCTTTGATGATGCAGATTGTTTGACCAACATTGTTGGGGGGAAAAACTTGCAAACAGTACAGCACTTCAGTCACACTAGCGATCGAAGATTTATGTAAATTTGACACGCTGAACGTATTCTGTACTGCACCACACGGATAAGATTGATTGACAGTGGTTTACTACCAATCAGAACACAATGCACTAATCAGGACACAGAACACAATGCGCTGTAAAAAAAAAAAAAGCATGTCAAATAAACCCAAAAAAATCTGTCAAACCATGAGGCGGTGAAAGGTTAACCGTGTTGTACTGTGAACCCTGCAGTTTTAGTACTTTCTTCAGCTATTTTATAAGCATAATTGATTAACGTTTGTATTCCTTTTTAAATAATTAATACATTCATTCATTCATTTATTAATATTTAAAGGCTCTTAAAATGTGCTGGTTTTTTCCTCAGTATTCCCACCAGCTGTCATAATAAACAATAAGGGCACAGTTTTCTGGGATTTTTGTTTATTAGTGTGCTTTTACAGCTCTGTCACTATGAAATGTAAGGCCTTTTTCTTCCCTTCCCAGTTGATCTCAGTATAAAAGCTATATATAAATATAGAGTAACCACGACCAACAGTTACAGTCTGTTAGCCTTATTAACTAACTGTCTGTGTTTTTGTGTGTTTGTGCCTCTGTTACAGGAACATTTCACACCGGAGTGTAAGTTTAAGGAGTGTGTGTTTGAGAACTATTATGTGACGTACTCCTCGATCTTGTACCGTCAAACGCAATCGGGGCGGGCCTGGTACATTGGTATAAACCGGGACGGACAGGTCATGAAAGGAAACCGGGTCAAAAAGACTAAAGGAGCAGCTCACTTCCTGCCCAAGCTTATAGAGGGTATGTCTGTTCATAATAATCAATTGTTAAGATTACAGATTATTATTTTTAAAGCGAAAGAAAAGCTAAAAATAAAAAAAAACATGTTTACACTTAATATTATATATTTTGACACATCACCTATTCCAAAATATTAAAAAAAGATATAATAAAAGCTATTTAATTAAAATATAATTGAATTTAAATTACAGAAGTGACACTTGGATTTTTTTTTATTAACCCTTTTATGCTCACTACAGTTGCAGTTGTTTGATTAAAAACATTTTTAACAGAATATTTCTGTAAAATAGTAATATATTACACTTAAAAAAAGCTGTTTTAACTTTTAATATATTTTAAAATGTAACTTGTTTATGTAACACAAAAAATAGAATTTTTAGTCTTCAGTTTCATGTGATTCTTCAGAAATAATTGTAGTATGCTGGTTTGATGTGCAAGAAAAAATTTTATCGAAATAATGTGTTGCTTAAATTTTTTTAGGAACCTGGTACTGTTTGTTTTTGAAAGTGTTTTGCATAAATAGGACATTTTAAGCACCAGCATTTATTTCAAATAGAAATATTTTTTTTTGACTAAATGTTTCACTTTAGCCCGTGATGTGGCCTGAAAATAATGTACAGCAAGAAATGCTTCTCTTACTTTTTGTTTTAATTCTAGTACAAATATCTAAAAATTCTTAAATCAAGAAGTATTTTCTAGACAAGCAAAAAATTAAATAAACCCAGCATGCACAGGACATCAACATGACATCAGATTGATGTTGTACCCCAACGTCGTGGGACGTTGCATGTTTGGAAATAAAAAACTGGTTGATGTCAGAAACCAACATCAGGCCGACGTCAATGTCCAACGTCGGACAGATATGGCATTTTGCTTGATTTTTCAACGCAACCTAAAAACAATAAAATACTAACGTCTAATGATGTTACAGTTTAATGTTATGTGGACGTTACCACTCTGATGTCTATCAGACGTTGGATTTTAGTGGCCATACCTGATGAACAAATGCCAATAATTGACGTCAATATGAAGTTTGTTTAAGATGTTGACTCCACATTGGATTTTGGTCACTTTCCAGCACAACCTAAAATCAACCAAATATCAACTACATTTCACATTGTTCATTCGTTCATTTTCTCTTCTGCTTTGTCACTTTATTATTCTGGGGTCGCCACAGCGGAATGAATCAGCAACCTTCTTGCTGCGACCTACCCATTGCGCCACCGCATCGCCTCATTTCACGTTGTTATTGGATGTCAAAATAACATTGTCCTTAGATGCTGGCCACCTAAATAGAACCTAATATTAACATCTTATGATGTTGTGTGTCTGCTGGAAAATGAAATATTTTCTTGTTTTAAGATTTTTTTTCCCTTAAAACAAGCTAAATAATCTGCCAATCGGGTGAGCAAAATAATCTTGGTTTTTGTTTTGACACAAGATTATTTTGCTAACATGATTGGCAAATTATTTAGCTTGTTTGAAGGAAAATTTATCTTAAAACAAGATAATATTTTTTGCTTGTCTAGAAAATGCTTCTTGGTTTAAGAATTTGTAAATATTTGGACTAGAAACAAGACAATATCAAAGTAAGAAAAGATTTTTTGAAGTCTGAATTATATTGTCTTTCTGACTTTTTATACATGCTTTTTTTGTATATTATGTAAAATCAATATCATTCTATGTTGTTGCTGTTTTTATGTTAGATATTGTTCAATCTTGAGTACTGTATTGTACAGCACTTTGGCACATTTATTGGTTTTAAATGTGCTTCATAAGTAAACATGAACTTTTATTATAATTAATGTTTTTTCTTTCACTTTCTATCAGTTTATTACATCCTCATTTAATAAAAGTATAAATTAATTATTTGTTTACATTAACGTATACAAAAACGCCAGTTCTTATATTTTACATCTTTGAAGTTTTGAACATTTTAATGCTTAATCTGAACTATTGCTCTGTATATTTTATTATTTCTCTTGTTGTTTTATTGCTCTTGTTGATTGTACAGTGTCCTTGAGTTGCTAGAAAGGCGCCTTTAAATAAAATGTATTATTATTATATTATTATTAACAGTTTTTTCTTCTGTATGATGAAAGTCAGTGAGATTCAAAACCCCACACCACTGACTTTCATTGACTGTTAGCACAAAAATTTTTAAAATTTCTTCCTTTGCATTCTGCTTTATTAAAAAAAAACAAAAATTTGATACAATATGAGTGAAAATTAGCGTTGGCCTACATTTTTTTGTTTGAAGAACCATAAACCAAATATCATTGAGAACCGTGGGTCAAAGATAAATATACCAAACTATATTACATTAAAGTTGCCATGCTTCATCTCACAATTTAGTTAATAATGTAAGGTAATAATTACCTATTGCAATAAAAACCTAAACAATGCTGCATACACTAGTCAAGCAGAATCAGCCTTTGACTTGATTTGTTCACTAAAGTCTCGGTATTGTCCTCTATCCATCAGGTGACAGTACTGTATGTACATTTAAACTAAATTGGAGCATTGAAATTGAAACATTTGATCTCCTCTAGATTTTTGGTAGCTTAACAATAAAACAAACAAATAAAAGGTTACATTAAATTTGAAATTACAGTCTCTAAATCATCCCCATCATTCTCCCTCTCCTTTTGGATGGAATGGCGGGCCAAATCAAAGGTTTCCATTGGCCAACTTTGACCCACAGGCCCGAGTTTGTGAATCTCTAGTGTAAATAAAACCAATAGTCTAAATGATGACAAAATTCTCATTTTTTTAACATTATTTTTTCCTCCTCTCTCTATAGTTGCCATGTACAGGGAGCCATCGCTACATGACGTTGCAGAGCAAAGCCCGCCTCGGAAAACGGCCAAAACGTCAGACTCACCTGTCCATAAAAACAGCAAGAAAGAGCATCTGCTGACAGTCCCTACAGCATCCTAGCGGCAGGAGAAATGCTTCATTTGCACAGACACGCCATGAACGCCAGCAGTGGCACTGGAGGTTTGGTCCCTCCACCGATTCTCAGACCTTACCAACAATGCATCGGGGCTCAAAAGACCCTCGCCAACAGGTCTAACGCTCACCGCACCTCCTTTTTGGTCTCTTCCGCTTCCGTAATCAAGGGAAAATACTGAGCAATAATAACTGGAATGGTCTGGGGTCACACTGCGACGAGACGCTATTACAAGAACCGCAACACTCGAAGGAAACAATCTTTGTCTTCCTTTTTTTAGGATTTCAACAAGAAACACTTCCTCTTTGTGAAGCAATTCGTGCTTGACATTTAAACCCTTCCATTTCCTTTTGTTCAGGCGTTCATAGATCCCCTAAATCTCTTTTTGACCATTTCTAAGCCTTGTTTGTAATCTACTTTCCTTTTTCTACCTCTTCTGCACTTTGATTAGCTTGAAACATAGAGGCCATTTTCCACTTCACAACACAGGAAAAGCCCTGCTTACTCTCCCAGGGAACATTAAAGATGCACACACACACACACACACACAAACACACACATACAAACAAACACAAAGCAAATAACTAAATAAATAAAACTTTCTCTCTTCTTAGGATGATGATGTTAGAAGTCATTCGACCTTAGGCAGTGCAGACCTCCTCTGTGTAGGGTGAACGTGTGTGTGTGTGAGTGCTGAACAGTAATACAACATAATTTGTAAGATGAGTCATAACAGAGGGAGCAGGGTGGCATTATTGTTTTCTTTTGTTATGATAAGTTGTTGTTTTCCTCATTGCAATATGCCCAGAGAGCAATATCGGTACGGCGCGCTCTTTTTAGGAAGTGTGTGTTGCTTTAGAGCAGGGGTTTCACAAAGTAGATATGCTGACTACTGAGGCTGCAAGTTTCCCAAAGTTCGTGTCCCTGCATTCAATTTTATTCTATTACATTTGCCTGAAAGCAAAGGCACTTCACCCAGCCAAATGAAACAACGCAAGTGCTGAAAAGGTCCAATTCGGCTTCATTTTCTTCTGATGAAACTGGGGAAATCACACCCAGAGGAGCTCATAGGGAGTCATTTTGGGAAAACCTTTGCACAGAGAGTCCAAAAAGGCCTGCAACTTCTCACTTAGTTTTTTGAGGTATTGTAAATGAAAATGTATTTTAAGCGCTGTAAGGAACACCTCGCACCTTGTTATAATATATCTCTCAGTACATTTTCATGCGTACCTCCTGCATTGTTAAAACATGATCCACTACCATTCAAAACCTACCTTTTGGGGGTGGTAAGATGTTTTTAAATATATGTTTTTAATCAACATTTTCTACATTGATTTAATAAAATATATACAAAAAATAAAGAATATATTATCAGTAAAATATATATTATAAATTGTCATTTATTCCTGTCACACGATCCTTCAAAAATAATTTTAATATGCTAATTTGGTGATCTACCAAATATCACCTTTTTTTTTCATTATTAACGTTAAAAATGAATATGTTGCCTAATATTTCAACACAATCTCACGGCAGTTTGTAACTTTTTCATTTGGTGGCTAATTCGTATGAATTTATACAATCTCATTTGTACAATTTAGTACAATTTGCTCATCCCCCATTGATGGTTGGGTTTAGGGGTGGGGTTGGGTCGGGTGTCACGCCTCTTTTTTAAAATCGTACAACAATGTTCGTATGACTCGGCTCATACAAATCCATACAAATAAACCACTAAACTGACGAAACGTAAAATAGTTACGATTCCTTGTGAGATCAGGCTGAATATTTCTGTGAAAACTATGGTACATTTTTTTAGGATTCTTTAATGAATAGAAATTTTAAAATTGTTCAATACTAATTTACTGAAATTTATTTTGAAAGCACTTTTAATTAATTTAATGTGTTATTACTAAATCAAAGTAATAAAATCTCAGTTTAAAGAAAATATATATTCTTTATAGAACATTTTTTCCACTGTCACTTCACTCCACCAATAGCTGGAGTGTGGTGAGCGCACTGGTGCCGTTGTCCTGTGGCAGCCGTCGCATCATCCAAGTGGATGCTGCACACTGGTGGTGATGTGGAGAGACCCCTCTCATGATTGTGAAGCGCTTTGGGTGTATAGCCATACACAATAAATGCGCTATATAAATACACATTACATTAATGTACATTACAATACATTACAATACCCAATGAGAGTGATTTTGATTATTTTAGCAGGAGTTATTTTTAGCCAGAATATCACTTTTTCTTGCCGGTTATATCATCACAGTTGTATCAAGTGCCGAGCTTCAACAAAGTGAAGAAAAACAAATCTAACTTAACCTTTACTTAGCCCTAAAATTACCCTTTACTCACTAAACTGTAAAAATTCTTTCATGTTGTCCCAACACAAATCGATTAAGTTGACTGAAAAGTGGATTGAACGTAAAAATCCCCCAAAAATCTCAAGAATTGTGTTTTTTCAGCTCAATTTAAGCTTAAGTCGTTTAAGCAAGCAGCAAAAATATTTTTGAGTGTACTTACCTTCAATTGGTTTCAAAGCTCTCTTTTGAACACCAAAGATTTTTTTACAGTATAAGGCAACTTGCTGCAGAGGTTTTTTGAGTTGACTCAACTTTCAGTCAAGTACAGTAATTGGTTTGAAAGATGAGTCAACTTAAAAAAGCTCTGCAGCAAGTTGCCCTACATTTTTGAGTTGAGTCAAGTTGAGTTGAGTTACAGTGTAATAGTTGTAACAAAAGCAAGAAAAAAGTACAGAACTCGATGTCCAGCTTCCTTTAAAATATCTTCTTTTGTGTTCAACAGACTAAAGGAATTTATGAAGGTTTAGAACAAGTGAAGGATGAGTAAATTATGACCATATTTTCAGGTTTATCTCTAGGTTGTTGTTTTCTGGTAAATTGGGATTTTTGATCAATATCGTCTAAATCTATGCTTTTTTTATGTATTTAATGTATTATTACTGAATCAAAGAAATAATATCTATATTTAAATAAAATATATATTCTATATATAAACTATCTTTCAAAAATGTTTTTGAGTATTTTAGCAGGAGTTAAATTTTTAGTTCAAATAATTTTTGTCTTTATTAGTCAGAATATCACTTTCCCCTGCTGTTTATATCATGACTGTATCAAGTGCCGAGTTTGAACAGAGTACAAGTACAGAAAAAAATCTAACTTTTCTCCTGCTGAGTTGAATCATTTCTCATACCATGCACCTGGTGTTGAGGAAATGATGTCTGCGATAATTATAGATTCATTCCCCTGCAGCAAAGCATTACTGGGAGAAACAATGTTATTAAGACCAAGTGGAAAAATCATTGAACGTTCAGACGATTGGAACATTTGCAAAAAATTCTTCCACATTTTTGATCAGTATCAAAAAAAAAGTCAATCTTTTCCAGATTACAGTTTCCTTACTGCAAATAACAGCACCCGCAGGTACTTTGCAGAAGTTGAGTCTGCGTTTAACATCCCAAGATTGTTTTTCAGAATCAAAATACATCTCGTAGCTCCTGGGTACACATCATTACAAGTTTTCCTCATAAACAATAATTTGTTTTGTAGTTTTGCAAGCAAACAATGCTCATCTCAGAGTCTAGAGCTAGTCTTAAAAAGGATAGTCCACCCAAAAATTGTAAGCTTCAATCCTGTATATAAATTTCTTCTTTTGAACACGCACAAAAAAAGTTATTTTGAAGAATGTTGACGATTTACACTTTGATTCATCTATCTTATCTGAAGGGCTATGGTTTTACAGAATAAAAAGCCGTCTGATACACTATAGAGTTAAGAATTACCAGTTAAATGCCTGACTGAAAGTAAATCCTGCAAGCCAAACTGCAAAGGTTAAATAAACGATAAAGCCAATGTCGTATGCAGTCACAACTGTGCTTTGATTAGCATCCCATGGTTTATTCATCCGGTTTAATCACGATTAGACCATGAAATTAATAGTTTCTTGCTTCCACTATTGTCCTCTTCTTCTGTTAAATGTCACACTAGGGCTTAAAACCTGTCTGAATGGAAGTGTTCCTTTATTTGTAAGGGCTCTGTAATCCAACAAAAGATATCACTACGTCAAATATCGCTACAAGTTTAATCGCCACTAAAATTATAATTATAGCATCATAAGGGTTTGCTTTGGGTCAGTTTGAGTTGATTGCGAGTGTCCGTAATGTTAGAGAAAGGAGAATTAGCATCTTTTTTATTTTACTTTGCTGTGATGTATGCTCATGAGGGCCAGATCGGGTGGTTTAATAATAATTTTAATGAAACCACTCTCTGCGCACGGCTAAGTGCTTCTGTCTCAATTTCCCTGCTATTTTTCAGCCATAAACACAGAGGCCAGAAGATGAAAGCTAAGGGCTAATGCTTTTCAGAAGAGCCAAGCCATTAAAACACTGTATGTTTATGCAGAGATGACCTTGTAAGCTGCAAATGATACATTTTGTTTCCTTGTTGTGTTTCTTATATGTCCTTTTTTTATTGTCATCGTGTCAGGTATGCGTATGTCTCTCAATGCATTCATCTAATCATTTTTATTTGCATGTGTACCAGATTCTCTTAAATGATACAGTCATTAAGTAATCTAGTTATGAGTTAGTCTGCGCAATTATAATTTGTTTTTAGCAGACAATTCACAATGGGATCTTGCTTTGCCAAGTCTACGCTGAAATATCGGCTGGTAAATTATACATATTACACATTAAATGTATTGCCAAAGCAGTAATATGAACAATGTGTAATTACAGCACTTACTGCAAATGATTACAAACTAAGTATGAATAATTCATCAGTTTTACTCAGTCCTTAATTAAACAATTAAAAGTAACACAAATACTGTGATCGTTACACAGTTTAAACCCTCACTGATTGCCTGCTTTCCTGCACTGCAGGAGTGGGGTTGATCCATGTTGCATGTTCACTCCCTTTTTTATTGATCTGCTGTCAATAAATGACTTAAAAACAGATGCTACTTTCTCCCTAGCTTTTTTCAAATGGATTAAACAACACAGATGTATTGGTTTTGCGCAGAGAAGCAACAAATATCTATTTTTATTGCAGTTAATGCTTTTAAATTGAGTCGAGATATCAATAATCCAAACAAACCTAAAAACCTAGCAATTTTCGCAACATTGCTCAACGTTCAGCTCTGATTTTAAAGTGATAGTTCACCCCAAGATTAACCTTTACTCACTGTACTGTAAAACATGCAGGGTTTCACCCAATTTATTCATGTTCTCCCAACTCAAATCGATGAAGTTGACTAAAAAGAATTTTGAATTGAATATAAAACAGTTAAGTTGTCCCCCGAAAATCTCAAGAATTGTGTTGATTCAGCTCAATTTAAATAGATCATTTGAACAAGCAGCAAACATATTTTGAGTGTATTTCAATTCCTTCAATTGGTTTCAAAGCTTTTTTTTTTTTTTTGAACACTTATTTTAAAGAATGTTGTAAACCGGTAACAATTGACTTGTAAACAAAAGTAGGGAAAAAATAATGTGGAACTCAGTGATTTCCAGCTTTCTTCAAAGTATCTTCTTTGTATACAACAGACTGGAGAAATTCAGGAAGGTTTGGAACAAGTAAAGGATTAGTAAATGATGGCTGAATTTTCAGTTTTGGGTAAACTAACCCAGCAGGCACCGGACATCACACAGATGTAAAATTGATGTTGGACTCCAACGTCAGACTAACTTTAAATTTTGGTTGTTTATGAAAATCATTTTGACGTCAGAACTTAAGGTCAGTTTGAAGTCAGACTCCAACGACAAGATGGATTGTTATGACATTATGACATTATGCTGCTTATGCTTACAGTTGAAGTCAGAATTATTAGCCCCCCGTTAATTTTTTTCCCCAATTTCTGTTTATGAAGAGATTTTTTAAACACATTTCTAAACATAATAGTTTTAATAACTCATCTTTAATAACTGATTTATTTATCATTGACATGATGACAGTAAATAATATTTTATTGCTTATTTTTCTAGACACTTCCATACAGCTTAAAGTGACATTTAAAGGCTTAACTAGGTTAATTAGGTGAACTAGGCAGGTTAGGGTAATTAGGCAAGTTATTATGTAACGATGGTTTGTTCTGTAAACTATCGGAAAAAATGATAGCTTGAACGGGCTTTTAATAGTTTTGACCTTAAAATGTTTTTTTTTTTTTTTTTTATTAAGAACTGCTTTTATTTCAGCCGAAATAAAACAAATAAGACTTTCTCCAGAAGAAAAAAACATTATCCGACATACTGTGAAAATTTCCTTGCTCTGTTAAACATCATTTGGGAAATATTTAAAAAATAAAACAAAATTCAAAAGTGGGCTAATAAATCTGACTTCAACTGTGTGTTTGATTTTAGTTACCATATCTTATGTGTATGTGTCAGTATTTGACATCAAATAATGTTGGTTTGAGACGTTGCCTAGATGTTGAAATTTGGATAGTTAATGATAGTTAACAACCTAAATTTCAAATCATAATGATAGCCAAGATTAACGTCAAGTGATAGACTTTGACGTTGTATGGATGTCATATATGATGTTAAAATTATGTTGAATTTTAGTTAGTTAATGCCACAGCCTAAAACCAACCAAATATGACCACCAGCTGACGTTGATTATTAGATGTCAGCTAATGTCAGTATTAGACAGCAAATTGATGTTAAATTTTGGTCACCTGACGTCACAAGTAAAATAGAACTTAAGATCAACATAATAATGTCAAATGAGGTGTGTACCTGCTGGGATCCCATTAGGCTGTTGTTTTTTGGTAAATCAGGATTCCTGCTCAATATCGTCTAAATCTATGCATCTCCTTTTCACTCACAAGTTTCTTTTAAAAAACATTTGACATTCACTACACTATCTACAGTAGTGAATATTAAACAGTCAGCATTTTTTAGCACACCATATGCATGAATGCATTAAAAGGCTGCTTATGTTTTGCCATATGCCTCGTGAGTTCAGCACTGTGGCGACATGTCATGATAAACGTGAGCTGAGGCTGTTTTCATCCTTCTTCCACAGATACTTGGATGATGTTAAAGGCATAATTTTACAAAAGTCCATTTTGCAGTTAATTTACTCTTTTTATTCATTAGTAAAAAATAAAGAGGATTTCCAGCTGAAACTGTGGAATTTGCGTAGTCACACAAAAGTAATAGTTACAACTTTTGAAGTTAAGAAAATACGATTTTTCAAGAGATTTTTTTAACACTTTTATAAGCATATTAGTTTTAATAACTCATTTCTAATAACTGATTTATGTTATCTTTACCATGATGACAGTAAATAATATTTGACTAGATCTTTTTCTAGACTCTTCTATACAGCTTAAAGTGACATTTAAAGGCTTAACTAGGTTAATTAGGTATTGTTCTGTATTCTATCGAAAAAAAAATAGCTTAAAGGGGCGAATAATTTTGACCTTAAAATGTTTTTTTTTTTTTTTTAATTAAGAACTGCTTTCATCCTGGCTGAAATAAAACAAATTTTCTCCAGAAGAAAAAATATTTTCAGACATACTGTGAAAATATTCTTGCTCTGTTAAACATAATTTGGGAAAATAAAACAAAATTCAAAGGGGGGCTAATAATCCTGACTTCAACTGTAAATATCTTATTGTGTGTTCAACAGAAGAAACTCAAATAGTTTTTGAACAAGTTTAGTGAGAGTAAATGATGAAAGAATTCAAATTTTTGGGTGAACCATCCCTTTAAAGATGTAACAGCATTCAGGTTTCTCCCAATTTGAACCACATTTATATTGAAACAAGCATTACTTAGAGCGTATTAATTTCAAGTGCATTACTGATATACATTGTTTGTGCATGTGTGTGTGTTTTTTCTCCATTTTTTCCTCAGTCTAGACGATGCTTTCAAGTAGTATGTACCCCTCACAGTGTTTTCAATAATTCTTTATATTTATTTATTTATTTTGTTAAGAATTACTCCGTTTGCTGTGGTTTTTGTCATATATGCACATTTAAAATTATTATATTGCTGTCTGGGCTCTTTAAAGACAATCAGACATTAGCTTAACGCCAGCAGCGCACATAAACAACACCATTTATACCAACATAAGTTTTATACACGTATCCGTTAGCTGTGATTTCCTCCTTGCATTAGATGGATTCTGAAGGGTCAGTTAATATACAGTACATTGAGAGCAGACATCCAAATCATTGGTGTGATTGTTAAGCTGCAGAAACCCTGTATTTACTGATCATCAGTGTCTGTAATTGCTTTTGTGTGTGTGTGTGTGTGTTCATGTGTGCGTGACTTTGAGGAGTAGCCCCAACGCAGTATCTGCAATGCAGCAGAAAAGACAAAAACTCAACCCTCCTCCCATGTTTCGACCAAAGTCTCGTCCCCCAGGATGCTTCTCTTAGCCCTCACAACAGCACTGTGCAAATGTACCACGCTTCCCCTCGGCTGAATGTCATTGCCTCTGTATGTGTGTGTGTGTGTGTGTGACTCTGCTGCATTTTAAACGCACAGACTCACGCCACATCTGCATTGCATACACAGCAGTGGGGTGTTAGTCTCTCAGCAGATGTGTGTTGCGAGGGTGACCTTTAAAAAGCCGAGTTGCTCAGCCCCAGCCCAGCTTTAGGATAATCACAGTGTTCTCCCATGCTCCCTAGGAGGTAACCTTTAGTTTAGCGTTTAACTGCTGTTTATGTGGATATACAGTATAAAGACGGCGTTTGGATGTTTGTGAATGTGGATTGTGTCTCCCCTGGGTCAACTTTAATGTGAGAGGATCAAAAATGCAGTCACAGTTTGTTTTGTTTTGTTGTTGGTCCTTAAAATGAAAGTTATATTATTACTTATGATTTTATATGGAATATTAAATAATTGAGTACAATTTTCAGAATTTATAAGGTCTGGTATTAGGTAATGCTAATATTTGTTTTATTCTATAATGGTCTGATAACATTTATTCCAAATTTCTAATATAAATGTTGTCATTTTTTAGCCTTTTTTTCAGAAATTGACAGAAATAAATGTCAGCGTAACAAATGTTTCTTTCTTTTTTGTCACTGAAAGTATTATTATTATTATTATTATTATTATTATTATTATTATTATTATTATTGTTGTTGTTGTTGTTGTTGTTGTTGTTGTTTTATTATTATTATTATTATTATTATTATTATTATTATACAAATCTAATGATAAATAATGATTGAGTTCTTTAAATGACTCTATTTGAATTTTGTTTAAAATTTGAAAAACTATATTTATACAATTTACTCAAAAACATTATCAAAATTATTAGCCCTCCTGTGAAATTGTAATTATTTTTCAGATTTTTCAAAATGATTAAAAAAAATTTATGAAATAAAATATTTTTTTTTTGTTTTTACGAATATTTGTAAGGTCAATATTAGCCCACTTGGCTAACAATTTGGCTGCAGAAAAACACTGTTGTCCAATGACCTGCCTAATTAAACTTGCCTAGATCACCTAATTCACCCAGTTAAACCTTTGTTTTCTTGTTGGTCCTTAAAATGAAAGTTATATTATCACTTATGATTTTGTAGGGAATATTAAATATTTGAGTACAACTTTCAGTTTCTCTGAATTTATAAGGACTGGTATATGGTAATGCTAATATGTGTTTTATTCGCTGATGGTCTTGATGACATGTCTTCCATATTTCTAAAATAAATGTCCTTTTTTTTAGCTTTTTTTCCAGAATGTGACAGAGATAAATTTCAGAGTAACAAATGTTTTCTTTCTTTTTTGTGACTAAATTTTTTTTTATTATTATTTTCATAATAATAATAATAAAATTCTAATGATCAATATTGATAGAATCCTCTAAATGACTATTTTTGTTTAAAATATGAAAAATATATACAATTTACTCAAAAACATCCAAAATTATTAGCCCTCCTGTAAAATTTTAATTGTTTTTGCATATTTTCCAAAATTATGTTTAACTGAGAAAGGACATTTTCACAGCATTTCTTCTGGAAAAAAAATATTTTAGCTTGATTGGAATAGTAATATTTTTAAGGTCAGTATTATTAGCCGACTTGGCTAATAATTTGGGTAAAGAAAAACACTGTTGGCCAATGACTTGCCTAATTAACCAAACTTGCCTAGGTAACCTAAGCTTTACATAGCACTTTAAGCTGAAAACTAGTATCTTGGAAAGTACAGTAATAACTAGTAAAATATTATGTAGTGTTGTCATAGCAAAGACCAAATAATGTTATTATTAGAAAGTAGTTTTTAAAATTATTATGCTTAAAAATGCACCTGCTTTAAATGTTATCACTCAATTGAAAGGGCATTATCAGTGGTTATCAGCTGATAGATGTGGGCCAGTAAAGGCCTTCTACGTCTACTGGTAGGTTCAGAAAGCTATTATCATCCATCCACATGGTTAATTAGCTATACTAGAGAAGACTCCATATGCAGAATTGTAGGGTTGGGGTAGGGGTAGATGTTAATAAAATACAATAAATGGGAAATTTTTTAGATAATATAAATAATTTTCTTTAACATCCAGCCACAGCCTTATGTGATCTATAGTTGATTACGCATGTGGATGGATGAGAACAGCTCTCTGAGCTTACCAGTAAATGCAAAAGGCCCCTACTGGCCCACATGTATGGGCAGCAAACCACTAATAATGTCCATTTAATCAAGTGATAACATTCAAAACTGTGCTGAAAATGAGCTCTCTGTCAAACAGCACTTGGGATTTTTACAGGAGGTAATATGCTAATAATTTTGCATATAATTACATATAAACATTTATATATTTTTATATCCATTTTGTTTTGTTAAATACAAAAGTCCCTCTTTGTTCCATCTATTCAGATGTTTGTGGTCATCACTTTTAAACATGAATCATAAATCAGTGTCTGTTTTTACTGTCAAAATTGTCTGTGTGTGTCTTAAGTTTTTGTGTCCCTGAAAACAAATGGCCTGTTGTTGTTGATTTATTTGTGTTTGTCTGTTGTAAATCACTGAAACTGTGTGGATGTGACTTGCGATTCAACAGAGTGGGGAAAAAAGTCATGGTGTTTAGCTCACTTTGGGAAGATCAAAACGAAGACTGGTGACCAGTGGCAATAGTCCAGAATGCTCGGCCTCTGTCATGAACATTCATCCTTTCTCTGAAAGACGACAGAGGTCATGATCTTTTATCCCTAATGGACACTGGTTGAGATCTACTGCGGCAAAGCTGACTGCTAGTCACTGTAACAGAAAATGTACACAATGAAGCGTGTGCATACTAAAATGCCCACCTCTTATATCAACACAAGTGGGCAATGTGCTTCTGGACATCAAGAGTCTGCTTTTTATCAAAGGAATCCCATGATTTTTGTATGTTCTGCATGGATTATCCAAATTATTGTAATGAAGTCTTCCAAAAGAAAGGAAAATAAACCATATTATTTACTCTCGTCTTCCAAACCGAGACAAAGCAAAGGTCTTCCAGTCAAAGCCACGATGACAGTTTTTAATTTTTATAACTACAGAACACCAATAAACACCGGGACAGACTCCACAGAACCACTTAAACTTTGGCTTCCCCATTTCGCAGGATGAAAAGACAAACAAATGGACCACTTGGACAGTGGTGTTTCGCAATATTGGAAGAACAACACAATACAGTCATGCATGAACCAATATTTACTGGACACATTAAAATCTAAAATGAAAAAAAAAAAAGTTGAGGAGGATGATTCCTGTTTAGTATTTATTCAGTCACTGTAACTCTTAATACTCTATTCTGCATACACTCAGCCCTGCATTTGCAATAGAATCTATATCTATTTCTATAAGTCTATGGGAGACATATTATTGAACATTATTGAATAAAACTAATATATTTGTATGATTGTAAAACCAAAGTGTCGTGTCTTGTTGTCTACCTAAAGTTTTTTGCTCTAAAATAAGTTGCTATCAAAGTAATCGGATTGGACTGAAAGGCCTCCGTGTACATCAGTCTGACTCAGTCACCACCCTTAAGGCTGGAACACAGCAAGCCGACACCAAACAATTCAATACAATTCATGTTTATTTATAAAGCGCTTTTCACAGTGTAGATTGTCAAAGCAGCTTAATATAGGTCTAGTAAAGTCCAGATTTCAGCATTGAAGTTCAGGGTTTAAATTTCACTGATAAAGGTGAGACACTGAAGAGCAAATCCATTGATGCACAGCTCCACAAGTCCCAATCCAAGCAAGTCAGTGGTGACGATGGCGAGGGAAAAAAACTTAAGTTTACGAAGTGAAGAGAAAAAAAAAAACCTAGAGAGAGACTAGGCTCTGTTGGGCATGACCATTATTCTTCTGGCAAAACGTCCTGTGTGGAGCTGCAGTCTAGGCGCCGGAGGCTGGAAAAGTTGGACGTCCATTGTGAAGAAGCTGCAGGTGTGAGCAGGGCTCCGCCGGGAGGTCTGGCTGGCCCACAGGATCAATGCGGGGACTCGTTTGTCACGGTAGTTTTTCAGGAATCAGTCCCATGCACTCCATTCCTCCATGATGATCACAGCATCAGCTCAGGATGCGGCCTGGTCCAGGATTATGGATACTTTGGGATTATCTCTTCACAGGTCTTGGATCACATCAATGATGCTGCGAAGTCTCTAAGGACCTCAGAACGAATATGCATTGATGGAAATAGAGAATAATGAAAATAATTAGCGTAGCTGCTGTTTATAGTGTATTTAAAAGAGATGCAAAAATTGAGTGTTACAAATGAAAATAGCAGTTATATAGAAAAACATAGAAACAAACAAGCATATGAGAGTTTATAACATAATGTTTGGTGTATTAAGGAGGAGTGTGTCCTGCAGGTGGTTGGCAAGCTGTTACCGTTATGCGTTGCATTAAGTATATGCTTTAATAAAAAGATAGGTCTTTAATCTAGTTTTTAACTGTGAGAGTGTGTCTGAGCCTCGGACATTATCAGGAAGGCTATTCCAGAGTTTAGGAGCCATAAATGAGAAGGCTCAACCTCCTTTACTCGACTTTGCAATTTTAGGTACTACCAGAAGCCCTGAGTTTTGAGATCTTAAAGAGCGAGTTGGATTGTAACAAGACAGAAAGTTGGTAAGATAAACAGGAGCTAGATTATTTAAAGCTTTATAGGCAAGAAGCAATATTTTATAGTCAATACGGAACTTAACAGGCAGCCAGTAGAAAGAGGATAAAATTGGGGCGACATGATCATATTTCCTAGACGTGGTAAGAACTCTAGAAGCTGAATTTTGTACAAGCTGAAGTTTATTTATGGAGAATGCTGGGCAACCAGAGCTTTACAGTAATCCAGCCTAGAAGTCATAAAAGCATGAACTAGTTTTAGATGGATAGCATACTTCGGAATTTAGCAATATTTCTCAGGTTAAAGAAGGCGGTTTTTGTGACATGGGAGATATGATTTTCAGAAGTTAAGTTGCAACTAGCACTAATGAAAACCAACTGTGTTGTTGCCTCAGGTTGGCTTGTGTTATGCCCTGTGGCTCACAAGGGTGTAACAAAAAAGAGGGACACCCAAGAAAGCTGAAATTATAAAATATAATTTATTAAAGATACGGTTTTAAACAACCTAAAGCAAAATTGTATAAATGTAGGAGTCAGGATTCAGTGGTGTTTCAGGTGTAGGTGTATGCATGAATATGTAATGTAGTGTAGCCATGTTGGATGTACAAAATAATTGAATATAACAAAATGAAGCAAAAAAGTCCAGTCCAAAGCAGCAGCCCTTCCTCCAAATGCCAGCCATAGGATTTTAACAGGTCCAGAGCAGCAAATGACGGGTGTTTTCTATAGCAATTAAATAAAGGCGGAGCCAACCCTCATCCCCCCAGACAAACTCCTAGTTCATAGGATGTAACAGCTTGCATCTAGACCCATCTGGACCAAAAAGATGCAAGTGAACACACCAAACAGACAGAAGTCGGCTGATTCACCTGAAGAAGAGGATTTGTCTTTCCACACCCATGGGTGGAAGTAATCTTCTTCCTCATCCAACAAAAAGGAAAGAAAAATGTAGCGAAATTACAGCTGGTCACTTTAAGTTCCTTCTTGACTTGAATTGTTTACTTGCTACGTCACTTTAGTGTTTGTTTTCGCACTCTGATTCTTTGCTGAATAACCAAGCAGTGTTCTCTTCAGCAGACACCTGATGACGATTCTACATGCTGAATTAGGCAAATGGGATCTGACATAAACTGGAAAAGAGGTGATGTGTGGAAAACAACAAACCATTTAGTCAGACCAACTCTGACAATGGCCAGCCTTTGTCTTATTGTGTCTTGGCCTTTAATCTCACCATTGTATAGCACCAGTGTAACCTCTGGTTTAAATCATCCCACTCCAAGCAGTATTCAAACCATCATTTTCAGCAAGGGATGTGGGTGAACTAACTAGGATATTAAGAGTATTAAGGTAATAGGATTTTCCATATTTGGGATTTGAAACCCCTACAATTTTACTTGCACAATTAAAGTGGCATGTGATCCCATGGGATGTGGGTATACTAACAAGGATGCTAAGGAGCACAGTTTCTATCATCAGTTGCCAAGGTGTCTCTTGAGGGCAGGAGAGTAAGGCTGACTCACACAGGTCTTACAGTGGGCTTCTGTTATTCTCACTCTCACTCACTTGAAACTCACTCCACTCTGGTTCACATCACCAATGTAAACCAGTTCTACAGTTCTACCTACTGCTCTCCAAAAATTATTCAAATAGGCATTTATGGCATAGAAGGCAGCACACAAACAAGAATTTTAAAGACCGCAGTCTGTAACATCAGCCATTAGTTCATCTCTTGTGGCCAGGAAACTCAGGTTGACTTGCTTTACTTACGGAATAAACCTCTCTTCCATCCAGGTCAAAGGTTTTACACTTTGAGCAGGACTCAGGCTAGCAATTCTGGGGTGGCAGTCAGGCTAGCGTTCATTCATTCAATTTCTTTTCAGCTTAGTCCCTTTATTAATAAAGGGTTGTCAAAGCGGAATGAACCACCAACTACCAACTAACTAATGGAATGAACTACCAACTACTTTATCCAGCACATGTTTAACATAGCGGATGCATTTCATGCTGCAACTCATCACTAGGAAACACCCATACACTCTCATTTATATACATACACTACAGACAATTTTAGCTTACACAATTCACCTATAGTGCATGTTTTTGGTTTTGTGGGGGAAACCGGAGCACCTGGAGGGCACCATGTGAACATGGGGAGAACTTGCAAACTCCACACAGAAATGCCACTGACCCAACAGAGGCTCGAACCAGCGACCTTCTTGCTGTGAGGTGACATTGCTACCCACTGCGCCACTCCAGTCGAGCTAACAAAAATGTTAAAGACCACACTGATTAGCACCCTTATTATCATGTGCCTCTTATACTAGCATACTCGGATTAAATTCATTCTGTTCACGTAACCCTTGTGAATCTTCCCACACATCCCCATGTAGATTTTGAACCTTTTTGGCATTGGATGTGGGACCTAACACAGATGCTAAAAACTGCAGCCTCTAGTGCACAGGTGTCAAACTCTGTTCCAAAAAGGCCGCAGCTCTGCACAGTTTAGTTCCAACCCTAATTAAACACACCTGATCAAACTAATTGAGTCCTTTAGGCTTGTTTGAAACCTCCAGATAAGTGTGTTGGAGCAAGGTTGGAACTAAACTGTGCAGGGCTTCAGGCCCTCCAGGAATTGAGTTTGACACCCCTGCTCTAGTGCTAGTCACTAGTGTTCCTCCTGAGGCCAGGTGACTGAGCTTAACTACTTCCACACCCAGATAGCATATTGGATCTGGGCCAGATATGGCTGAGATACGGTAGTGACTTCGGCCCACATACCGCGTGGAATTATGGCCCAAGTGTGGTCCAAATGCATCTTTCCAAAAATCAACCGAAAACAATGCTACAAGCAAGCCAAGACCAGTTTACAGCACTAGATACATTTTTGGTTGAATTTGTTTTTTTTCTGAACAGGTTATAAACTGAACTTTTTATCACATTGGAGCCAAATGACTGCAGTCATAAGCATCAGTTGCTAGTGCATTCTGTAAGGTCAGAAAGTAAGGGTTACAAGCAGAGCTCTTAGTAGCTGACATGCTTAACCCTTACACATCTAAGCCTCACTCTCATTTAGGTCATGGCACCAATGTTATCCCTCTGGTTCTACTTGACTCACTTAAAGAAGGAGTTCAAATAACATTTAATGACAGGCTCTTGCAAGCTTGCTGAAAGCTGTAGTGTTTAGCAACCTTGTTAGCATGCACACCTCGCATTATGAATAAATTTGAATGAAATGCATTCTGATTCACAAGTATTACAGCATGTGTAACCCCTATGAATCTATTAGCATTGCTCCAAGTGTTCCACCTGTGTTTCCAGCATGGGGGTTGGGCATAATAACAAATATGCTACAATGCAAACAATGCTGCCTCCAACACAAGTCACTAGTGTGCCCCCTGAGGCCAAGGGACTCCATTACACTCACACTCTTTACTTTCATCTGGGTCATGGCACCAGAAACCCCTTTGGCTTCTTGCACTGTTTCAAGTGGGATTTGAATCTAAGGCTGTGTCTGAAAGGTGTAAAATAAGGCAAAGGATGAATTCCAGAGCAGGAAACAAATATTCCCTTAAGACTGATTTATACTTCTGTGCTGAGGCCTCGCTTGGTCACATACTCCTCGTCATGGCTGACGTGCACCTCCCCAAAACTGTACCTACACCTTGAACAACACACAGCACAAGTTCTGTAACTGGTCAACTTAGTATCAGGCTTAGTATTAGGCTAAATTGTCCATAGTGTATGTGTGTGAATGAGTGTGTCGGTATGTTTCCCAGATACGGGTTGCTGCTGGAAAGGCATCCGCTGTGTAAAACACAACGTAAGTTGGTGGTTTATTCCGCTGTGGCAACCCCAAAATAACAAAAGGACTAAGCCAAAAAGAAAATGAATGAATGAATAATTCAATATTTATTTCAGTCTCAGATGTCTGTTTGAAATAATTTTTTTGTGAAGTGCCTTCATACACAAACACTGCCTGCAAAACACTGCCTGATATGGCAGTGAGGCAACAAGTCAGCTTCCTAAACTTCTGAAGGCAGCTTATGTTTCTTGCATGGAAGGTGGGTGCGCTAACAAAGGTGCTTAAATCTAGCCGTTTACTAGTGAGCTTTCAGGGCCCAAGGAACTAAATTTACCTCAAACAGCTAATACCCGCTGGCCTCAGTTACATATGTAAACATATTTTGTGATAACAGCCATTCAGTGTCCTTATTTAAAGTAAAGCATTTTAATTGGCCCTCAGGTAAGTGCCAGAGTTTGCCATTCAATCTGAGGTTTTACAGTCAAGTCAGCATTAGTTATAGGCTGTTAAGTTGACTTCTATAATTATTAAATTGGCAGAAGACCAAACAATGAATGTGGCGGGCTGGCGCCATTACTTAAGTACAGCACGTTTCGACAGGAGTGGTCAAGTAAAGAAGAAAGGAAGACAGGTGGCATGTGTTTCAAGTGTCTTTTGCTTTGTTCCCAAGCAAAAGCAAGCTTTGCTAAAGAGCCGTTTCCATCTTTTATCCAGCTAACTGTGGAGGAAAACTTAAGCAATCTCCTGACCTCCGATTTCAAAAGGCCCATCAAAGTGTCAACACTCTAGAGTAGCAGAATAAATCTCCTCCTTTAATCTAATTGGTGGGATAAAGCTGCATAATTCATTTTAACAGCTCCGATTAATTACATAAAAGTAAGCACATTAATATTACTCCTCTTGAGCCAAAAGTACCCCAGAACTGTATGAATATGCTGGCGTGCTTTCAAGCACATTCAAATACTTTGCCTCATTTAAAAAGCACATTTGGGAAAGACTGACTGTGTCGACCTGTAGGAAGTAGTTCTAAATGTTCTTACTTTTTAATGTGTCAGACAGTGGGTGCTTTCAAAAACTCAAACATCATGGAATCAAATTTACATTTAAAAGTACATGCATGTAAATGTATGTTCTCTTTTAGTGTATGTGCATATGGATTTGCTATAGAAAACTAGTTTTTTTTTACTTCTTTTTTAAACCTATATGATAGGCATCAAGGCATTATTAATTTTTAATAAGTCATTTGAAAGCAAATAATCTATCTTTAATCCATGTTTAATTAATTAACACATTTTGGGTTCATAAAAACATGAAATATTAATACAAATAGATAAATTGCCTATTTAAAAATACCAATGTATCTAGGCCTAGGATTAATTCATGATTATTTACGGAACGTTAAGTTATGTGAGGCTCTTTATTTCTTCTCTTTGCTTAGTTCTAAAACAGAAATGAGATATTTTTATCCTGTGATTTAGTGAAACATTTTTATTTAGTGTGTGCGCGTGAACCGAAGTCTCATGCGTGCGCGCGCACAGCAGCGCGCTTTGTAACCTGAGCATAGACAGCGGTCTGACTTAACGCCAACTGTGTGTGCGCTGGGAAAAAAAGGGAATGGACCCTCAAGTAAACATTCTATGAAGAAAATACGGTAGTTTCATTTGGTGAATCACCATGAAGGCCCAGGACTGGATTATTATCACCTGCTGCCTTTGTGGCCTGGGCGCAATGACAGGTAAGTGAAAGATTAATGTGTGTGTGTGAAACGCGCACGTGTGAAAGCCCTGTGAACTTTAAAGAAACGTCACGCGTGCTTTGATATGATTCTCCGACAGTAAATCCATATTTTGACGTCCAAACACCACAGGAGTTTGAAAAAGGTCAATATAGAGCATTACTTCCATGTAGTCATCTTTATTAGTTCAAAATGAAATCGTTTGCTAGTTTTCACACGTAGCGTTAACATTAAGTGGTCAATTGGAGTATCAGTTTCCAAACAAGTCATCAAAAATGTTAATATTTTCAAACATTATCCTTAGGACGTTTTACAAAAGATGTCACTCGTTTCACAGTCTAACTTTTTAACTACGTTTCATCCACTACCAGTGCTCCTACTTGTTTTTTAATAGTAATCAATTGTAGTCACTATTTTATTAGCCAGTTGTATATCCACAGTTACCACACATTCAGTAGTTTGGCTAGTGTATGAAAAGCATGGGTTGTAATAAGTGGTTACCGTGGTTTTACTACAAAAACAAAACATGTTTGGTGTTTTGAAGTATAAGCCACCATTGTTAATATTTATAAATGTCTTTAACTAATTGAGTTCCTAATGTAGTTAAAATATCCCAAATGAAAAATATGTAATATGTAGTAAATACTGTTGTATTTTTTATATTATAATACTACTAATATTAATTTATGTATTATAATACAATAAACCACCGTTTGCTGCAATAATAAAAAAATCTATATTAAGTATACCATGCAGATTTTTTATTTATTTATTTATTTATTTTTTGCAGTTTATCAGTTCATGGTAGTTAATACTACATTATTCAGTGTCATTCATCAAAAAATGTTGCAAAGAATACTATAATGTATACAATATAATACACTCTTTATAATATTTCAGACTATAATATTACTATTTGGTATAAATTACTAGATTTATTTCATGTGGGGTAAAATGTAATTTCAATATGTTTTGTTAATTTTAATACACAGTTTTTAGTAGCTTTTAACAGGTATAATCAGCTTGTTTTATTAAATTAATCAGCTAGTTAGATTCAATTGGTGGGCAGTTGTTGAATCAGATCAGAATTATAGGACATTGTTTAACAGTATATCATATACTATATAATAAATAGAGATCTTAACATGACAGAGGTAGCTAAACTACTGTTACTCACCCCTGTGTTAAAAGGTCAACTGCAGTATCATGTAAGCCATACTGACAAATTTGTCAGTGTGCCAGCTTTAGTGTATTGTAAGTAACATTTATGTATACAATTATTGAATATCTCACAATTTATCTCAACGATCAAAGAACAAAGTCATATAACAAACTAATGTATCATCTTTTAACAAAATACAGTGAATACTCTTAAAGGGTTCACCCCAAAAATGAAAATGATATTATTACTTTCAGCCTCATGCCTCTCCAAAACCTTTATTCATTTTCAGAACACAAATTAAGATATTTTAGATGAAATCTGAGAGCTTTTTTTATCCCCCAGTGACAGCAAAGGTCCTGGCTCATTCAAAGTCAAGAAAACAATACCAAAAACAGAGGGAGTCACACAAGGCACTCATGAACGTGCCCCCTTTACTGAAACTGAAGAGAAGAAACTGTTAAATAAAGTCATAATTTTAGTTTTTTGGTGTTTTTCTGGACTTTGATCTCAGACGATTGAAGCAACTTGAGGGTAATTAATAACATCATTTTCATTTTTCGGTAAATTTAACTTTTAAATTAAATCTGCAGCCTACATTACTGTTCTTCATATATTTTGTTAATGTCTAAGCATGATATGAATTCATTTACAATTTTTGTCTTTTCTAATACAGCAGTCAGAAAAGCATCTCCTTGCAGCCAATCTGTACAGTTTGTGTATGATGGAGGAATTATTAGCAGTGTTTGGACTCTTTACACAATTTGTAGTCTGAAAATGACATTATATGCACATAAAACATAATCATTTCACTAATTGGTCTGGACCAAACAAATCTCCAAAACTGAACTTGCTTTAGAGTGAACAAATGAACATTTTCATGCTTAAATTGTTTTAAAATGAGTAAACGTACACGTATGGGTGGCTCAGTGGTTAGCACTGTCGCCTCACCGCAAATGGTCGCTGATTTGAGTTTCGGCTGGGCCAGTTGGCATTTCTGTGTTGTGTTTGCATGTTCTCCCCATGTTCATGTGCTCTGGTGTTCCACACAGTCCAAAGAGATGCAGTATAAGTGAATTGGGTAAAATTTTCTTTAGATCTTAAGGAAAGCCACTGCACTTTTGATGTCTATAAAATGTTTGGATGTTGTTTGTATATTCTAAGTGATTTGTTTTCCAGATGTTTGCTGAATCGTGGACTAATCTGTAGCTATTGATATGGAGGGTCCCCTTCTGCGAGATACTGTTGCCCTAAAAAAAAAAACTAGATAAAATAGTCATATAAAATGCATAAAAAAAGAAACGTCCATATCATAGACAGGGCTTGAAATTAACTGTTTTGATCACCAATCACTGTGGCTAGTAGTTTTCCAATGTTATTAGCCACTTGCCGTTTTCAGAAGCCACAATTTTGCTGTTGGGAAAATATATTTTATATCTGTAAATTTAACTTTGGCATGCTAAAATTACTTGACTTAAATTTTGTTTTATGTTCTGTAAGCAAAAGAAAGCAAGTGAAAAACATTCTGTGTGCGATAATGAAAGGATGATCGCGTGCACTTTTTAATGCCCCATTAATAATATGTTCAAAGAATGGTTTAAGCTAAATGGGTAACTGCTGCTGTTTACAAAGAACCTCAATCTCTCAATAGTAGCAGGACTGTGGGTGCACAAGCATCATATTTTTCCTAGTCTAAAGTCTTAAATGGAACCAATCGTACCTGTTGCGTTTTCAGGCATGGTTGCTTCACGCAAGAAAACGAGAGCGTGCAAGCTTTTATAACACTCGTGCGCATCCCAGCCGCAGTGTGCATGACACTTCAGCCCTCATAAGTAAGCGAAGATCACCAGTGTTTTTGTCAGTCGTGCTTCTCGGTTCTAAGATCACATTTGCACACATATTGACAAACAAACTAACATTGTAATCTTTAGTGTTGAGCCAGCACTAGCAATTTTAAAAATAATTTTCAATAAGCCAAAGTGGCTAGCGGAAGTGGCTGTCTAACTTGCCACAGCTGAAATCTACCCGCATTTGGGTTGGTGGGTGTTAATGTCAAGCCCTGATCATTGGAACGGTATAACAACATTTTAGCGGTTTTGAAACCTTGACTTTTACAAACCATGGTAAACCTTGAAAATGATTATCGTCCCATGCCTACTGCGTATGAGTCTGTGTGTGAATGTGAGAGTGTATGGGGGTTTCCCAGTAATGGGTAGCGGCTGGAAATGCATCCGCTGTGTTGCTGGAACAGTTGGCGAAACAAAAATCTAGAAAGAATGTATTCAAATCTATCCAAATTTACCACTTGAGTGAAAATGGTACAAAAGTAAAACATTGTTTAATAAATACCCCTGGGGAATCTGCAAATTAACCTCGAGTCAGACTATCATCAGTAACTCTTTATATTAAAGTTGATTTAAAGGTGTTTGAAAGAGGTTAATTGCGGTAATTATTTTAGGGAAGCTTTCAATGGGACTGCTGAGCACCAGATGGCATTTTCTCCGTAAGGCCTCATTTATTTTGCAATTTAAACGCTCATGCAGGAAAAATAAAGATTTCTTATTTCCCTTACAGTCTCCCATGATGCTGCCTTTAAAAGCATTGGGGTTTCTTTTCTCAATAAAAGCTGCTTGAAGTTATTACCCACAAGAAGCGTTGGTCAAAAACCTCAGTAAAACCGCTGTGAATGTGTGCATACACTCAAAGCAGCAGCCGTTGGTGGTGGTGGCTGGTAATGAAGGTGGCGTGTGGGGTGACGTGTGTCATTTGTTACTGTCAGTTCGTATTCTGGAGGGCTTGAGCTGGCGAGACTTGATGAATGTGGCGCCCCTAGAAGGCCTGCATATAAATGTGCCTAACCTTCGAAAGCTGTGGAGAAAAAAACAGCAGACGCGATGCATAAAAGCATCAGCGACAGGCGGGCAGGTGGAGTAAACAATCACCCTCAAACTGTGCATGATGCAGGTCCAAGAACACCCAAGGCTGAGTCTCTTATCTGCGAGCCTTTATGATCAAAGTTCAAATATGCAGCTCTAGCCATCAATCCATCCATCCATCCATCAGAACACTGAGCTGTGTACAAAGATTAGACTGTAAACTACGCTGTGCACAAGACGAGGTGATCCCACTTTATATTAAGTGGCCTTAACTCTTCTCAAAAAAAAAAAAAAAACTCATTGGGTGAGCTCAATTTAATTAAGGGCAGGACTCCCATCCAATCAATTTGTGTAGCACCAACTAAAAAAAAAACTATTTACACAATTAAATGAAATTGAGTTGGTCCAACATGATTTTATCAAGTAGACATTTAAATACATTTGTTTGTTTTTTTTTACCTAAACTCAAAGGTTTAATAATATCATATTTGTCTATTATGTGTCGTACATTTTGAAGTCTCTTAGAGCACTTTCACACTAGCACTTTTGGTCCGCGCCTGGGTCTGTTTGAAATCAGAGTTTAGTATGTTTAGCTAGTGTGATCACTGTCTTCTGAACTCGGGTGCGCTGCTGTGAACCGTACCTGAGTCCGACTGAAAGAGGTGGTCTAGGGCAGTGGTTCTCAAAGTGGGCGTCGGGACCCCCCGGGGGATTGCGGGACAATGGCAAGGGGTCATTTAGTGATTTCCAAAACTCAAATAAATTTTATTAAACTATTTGAATTACCATATTTTATTCATAAGCCACAGAAGATAGTTAATCGTTGCGTTAAATAAACAACAACATACAAATAAAAATCAGCCATCAGCCTTTAATTTTTATATTAAAATTTAATTAAATTAATAAATAACTATAAAAAACATTATATGCTTAATAGACTGTTGCATTTTTGTGTTGTCAATATGCTCATGTTTAGAAATGCCTGTACAGTTGTGTCTGCAACATTTATATATTTACAGTATAATCACCTTAAAAAATGGGGGTCGCGAGTCACTGACATTGTTATTTTGGGGGTCGCGGACTGAAAAGTTTGGAAACCCCTGGTCTAGGGTACGGTTCGCACGAACACTGGTCCGATTCACTTTGATATGAATGCAATTGTACAAAAATAACGAACCACCAACTGCACAACAAACTATCGTTTTCATAATGTTCATCCGTGTGTGTGTGTCTGTGGATCACGTACTGTGCCAGGGCAAACACAGTGATAATGTCTGCTTGTCTCCTCCAAAAACAGCTTCTGCAGACATTACATTATGTTCTGAAAGTTTAAATTTCTCATCTCAACTCGCATTGAATAATTTAACCTTATTAATGCTTTTTAAATTGATTGAACATAAAACAATTAAGTTGTACCTAAAAAATCCTCAAAAACTGTGTTGTTTCAGCTTACTTTTAAATAAGCTTATATATTTAAATAGCTACTTATTAAATAAATACATATTTTTTTGAGTTTACATCTTTAATTACACTGTTGACCATCTCTTACACCTTAACATGTCCTGTCCCTAACCCTACCCATATCCTACCTCAAGAGCACCACTAGTGTTCTGCAAAACATTGTCCACACAGTAAGCACATTGCATTTATATTTTGATGCAAGTACATATTAGTTAAGGCCACTTAACATAAAGTGTTACTGACAAGGTTTTAGACTGCAGGCTTTTAATCCTAAGAGTATTGAAATTAGGGTTGTGTACATCTGCTTTGCAAAACAAATAAGAGCAACATGTTTCCTGTAGGTGCAACCGAAATGGAAGATAAGCTGATGAAGAAACTGTTTTCTGCATACAACAGTAAAGTTCGGCCTGCAAGGAACCCAGAAGAAAGGGTTGTCGTGAGGATAGGCATGATACTTTCATCGTTCGTCAGCCTGGTATGAATATACAAACACACACATATATGTATATAACATCAGTACAGATACTTTAAAGGGATAGTACAAAATGTACAGTTTGCTTACTCTCAAGTGGATCAAAACCTTTGTGTTATGGTGAATACAAATGAATCATGGAAGTCAATGGTTACAGGTTTCCAGCTTTCCTTCTTTTTGATATCTTCTTATGTGTTCAGCAGAGGAAATAAAGTTAAAACATGTATGGAACAAGTCAAGGGTGAGTTAATGATGACAGAATTAAAGTTTTTGGGTGAACTGCCTTTATAAAACAGCATATATTGTAAAAAAATATATATTTAATAATAATAATAACTATGATTAATAACTTTTTATTACACCACATGGTGCCCTGTTGTATTTGGTGTATTTGTGTTTTATTGTAAAGCATTTTGAACTGCAGTTAGTTTGTAAAGGCTCTGATACAATCAAAATTAATGACACAAAAATATAATAAAACTGAAATCATAAATAACATGACCTCAATAATAACAAAAAATATGATAATAATTCATAAAACTGAATGGAAATGGTATGACCCCATTTAAGAAATACAGAAAAATTGAGTTAGAATCTGTTTGCCAAAGGAAAACAGCCCCATTTCTATGTAGGCAAATAAGAAACAAGTCTGATGGTTGGTTCAGCTGTTCACTGTGTGAATTTGGTATGTGAATCAGGCAATAGTATCCATCACTTCCTAACACAAGGATTTAATGAGCAGGTCTCAGGTAACACTGCACAAACAGATCTGCATTCTCATTGATGTCTCCAAGTTTATGTTTCTTTTTTTACTTTTCTTTATCAATATCGTCTTTTCATTATTCAAAGCGGAAAGGAACATGACTGTTTCTACGGGCTTTATAAACTGTAATTTCACATGATTTTTACTCCAGAAAACCCCATGTTGTCAAAGCAAAACACATTGAGAAAACATTCATGTAGCACACGACATAACTGTATTCAGCCTTGAAGCACATATAAATAATATGAAGTGTGTGTGACCCATCCCCCAGTGTTTGTACTCTGTACGGAGACTGGGACAGCTGACATTCCTACGCTAGTTTTAAATAGCTTTCAGGACTGGATTCTGTTCTAACCATTGAGTCTCAGGTCTTTTCCTTGTCTGCTACTCATAGCCCATCAATAGGCCCACATAGAGTCTGTGCCCGCAGATTTTAAAGCCCATCATTCAATGTGTTTATTCACTTGTTTAAGTGTGTGTAAATATATATATTTATTCAGTTTTCAGATTAATTTAATTTATGTTATGAAATAAAAGTCTTTTAGGCAATGTATTATTTGAGAAAGCTACTGTAGTTTTGTTTACCAAACAAGTTCTTCCAATTGGATCTGTGTTCTAAACCATAAATATATGATAAGTAGTTATTGTGTAGGGTTTGAGCACATATAGTCTTAAACCATTCCACATAAATCTGCAGATTTGTTTTTACACAATTCTGAGCAAAAATTTCAAATAAAATACGCAGCCCCAGTCTGGCACTATCACCCTCTTTTCCCAGTTCAGATAGGGGTCCCATTTTTTGTGTTGACTCAATTTTTTTTATCACAATCTGTAACACATAACAATACATTCCACAAAATAATACACAAAACAATAGTTTTAATTACTAATTTGTAATAAATGGTTTATTTTTCTATTTTCTAGTTTTTTGCCATGATGATGGCGTAATAATTTATTTATTTAGCAAGATACTAGTATTCAGCTTAAAGTGGAATTTATAGAGGACCTAGTATGCCCCATTTAAAAAATATTAAAAATAAGCCTCTGATGCCCTTAGAGTGTGTATGTGAATTTCTAGCTCACAAATTATGTTTTAGAACTCTTTGAAATTGACACTTTTAGGCTTTTATTTCTGTTGTGCCATTTATGGGACTGTAGCTTTAAACTCGAATGGCATTTAGCTTTTTTTAATAAGAGGGCGGAGCTACAAATGCCTATGTATTAGCATAGTGGCAGATTCAAAAACAAGACTAAAGTACTAGAGTGAGATTGTCAATAATGGAAGGGGCTTTTGCCCTCTGATGACATGTAAAAAGAATGTCAATCAAAGTGTTTCTGCAGACTTTTTTTTTTCATCAAATGTGTTTATAAAAAATAAAACTAATAAATATTTGCCATCACAAGCTGGTTATATTCAGACAGACACACAACTGTGTTTTACCTCTTTTAAATGTGACTTTTATAGGTCCCCTTTAAAAGTTTAACTACCTTAATATTGTTACCCAAGCAAGTTATTTAGGCAAGCCTTTGACAACAGTGGTTTGTTCTGTCTATTTGAAAAAAAAAAACTAAAGTTAAAAGTTTTGACCCTACAAATTTGAAAAACATTTATTCCAGCCAAATGTATTGAAATAAATAGAAATACAGTTCTCCATACTGCATTAAACATGATCTTTATTGTGTCTGTAGAGACAAATAACAACTTTAAACAGCTAGATTGATATGAATCCATCATTGATTTGACTGTGCCATGCACAAGTTTTCAGAAACACAAAGATTGTAATTTTTCCCTCATTAAAGCTTTTAAGTTCAAAGTCTTCTGCCTTTTGTCTGACTTTCATGTACTTCAAAATCTGA